>NC_079507.1:76886165-77018324 GCF_030052815.1 Hevea brasiliensis | reverse complement strand
ATTTTAATAAACGCTTAAAGAGATCGGAGGAGAGTTCTTATCCAAGATTCCCCACTCAAACTTTAAGCAAATTATTCCTAGAGATCGGGAGAGGCTTTTACCCTGGGTTCCCTCGAATTCAAACTAAAATAACACAATACGCCAAGTGATCCCTTAAACAAAAACCTCTACGCAACATCGACTCACTAAGGGCCATCTCATGTACTTATGTATCTGGGTAACCCGAACTAGTGAAAAATCAAATTTTCTCTTTTATCTAAGGGATTAACATCTTCATTCTAACCCCCCCCCCTAACTATCGATTTTAATTTATAAAGAGCATAATGTTAAATCTGCTTACCCTCATTGAGGGACGAGGTGGGGTGCCTAATACCTTCTCCACCCGTTTACGGACCCCGAACCTAGAATCACTATTTTCGAAGTGGTTGCTTTTTAATTTACCTTCACAAATGTTTTTTTTTTTAATTTCCCTCAAAATTAAAGTGGCGACTTCTCACTTTTTCCACTTCGGTGAGTGTTCGTCCAGGCGACCGCAAAACACCTTGCGACACTTATTACTGATTGGGTGGCTATGGCATGCTATGCTAGGTGTTAACCATAGTCTATAAGCTGCCTAAAATGATTTAGAGAAATCATTTATGGTAAGAAAGAGTTCTAGTAATATTAAGAGTTAATATCATATCTCATTGCCAATTAGTGATGAGCTTAGTAAGTCACACACATACACAAGTAATCACCAAGTTAAATGTGACTTAATTAATTAATTAAAGAGTTTAATTGATTAATTAAATAGATTTGGTTTGCAATTAAATTGCAAAGTCCCTAGCATGGCTTGAAACCAAATTTAGGTTATTGAATGTATAATATAAGTTAAATTTATATTTAAAGTGTTTAAATATGAATTTAATTATGAGAAATTAATTAATAGAGATTAATTAATTAATTTATATTTGATATAAATTGATTAGAAGAAGAGAAATAATTATTTTGGGTTGAGAACTCAAAATTAAGACACAAGGATATTTTGGTCATTTCACAGGGTGACATGTGGCACCATGAGATAGTGACACATGGCACTACACATAAGCTTGTCATTTTCCTTTTGATCATGTAAGATGATCAAAGTCAAGATTAAATCTAAGTTTGACACTTGGCACAATGTGATTGGATCAATTGAACTAAGAGCCAATCAGAAGATGACATGTGGCAAGAGTTTTAAGTGATGACCTAGCTATATAAGGAAAAGGATGAAAGAACAAAATAACAATCTACTATTCTTTCATAGGTGCCGCCACCTTTGTCTTCCTCTTCCTCTCTTCTTCTTCATCTCTCATCAATTCAAAGAGAATTGCCAACATTCTCTTGAATTAAAATTACTAGAAATCGTTTCTAGTGTCCTGTATACATCTATAACATCTCTAAAGGCAATACCTTAATTTCTAATTGATTGGAAAGGCTTGAGAAGCTGTTCAAGGGGCTGCCATTGGTGATCTTGGTGTGGACAAACTAGAGGGACAATATCTGGTGTCCTAGGTGCATCCCAAAGGTACCAAACACAACTACAGTGCATCAAAAGGTTAGTGCACTTGTTCTTGATTTAATCTAGAGTTCTAATGAATTAATGTGACACCCCTTACCCGTGTACAGTATACCCGAGTAAGTAATGCTACACGGTGTACTGGCACACTCTAATATTCCTCAATTCATTTATATCATGCTTTTGAAGTTAATTTATGAAATATGATTTATTTTAACCATTTATCAAAAGCATTATTCATTTGAGGTTCCGAAGATTTTAAAGAAAATCCGGCGGAGTACCGGCTAAAAATGGAGAAAACAGTTCTTCGGAACCTGTTAAAAACACTTCCAATATTTGTATTTCATCATCTCAAACTCCAAAATTCCAAAATCTCAACAATATTTCTCAATTTCAATTCTCAATAATCTTTTCATTTCTCAAACATCCATTTCTCATATACAAGCGATAAATACATGCTCAAATTTTTGCGTTCATAGTCATAACTTTCATTATTTACATGAACATCAAAATATATTACATGAGTTCAAATACATATGAGAAAGTAAAAATCTGCTACAAAATATCAAAATGACAAAATGACACCTAGTGCCCTACCAATGCACTGCAGGTAGTGAGGTGACACGGACACTGTGCAGATCTACAGGATGAACTCACCCAGTCTGCGGTCTACTGGGCTCACGATCAGGATCTCCAGTACCTACGCGTGACAAAAGCAACGCACTAAGCAATAATGCTTAGTGGTGCAATAATATAATAAAAGAAAATAGCAAGAAAATAAATGTATATAGAATGTGTATGCTTTCTTTGTTTGGTGTTGGTATATTCATTATTTCATTAACTTTGTTCACTTTTATTCATTTGGTTGCCCCAAGTAACCTACACTAGACGATCGGATCGATAACGGTAACCGCACTGGGTACCTAGTACCTCGCCACACCATCGGTCACATATGCATCTCCGGCAGTAATAGAACACTAACAAGTCAGAATAATATCAGGCACAAGGCCAAGTCTCAATACAAAGTCAGAATGGCTAAAAGCCATGAAATCACGGAATGGCATATTGCCATGTGCAGTACTGCTAACTGAACCCTATTGGCATGCTAAACTATCCAAACCAATCTTGTTAGGTATACTAGGGCATTTGAAACTTTTAAATTCTTTAATTTGTGAATTTCAAATTTTTGGTGTCACTATTCATCATTGGTCAACAAAAATGTTGACTTTTAGAATAAAAATGTGTACATTGACTTTGGCACTCCCAACATACCACATTTGGTGTTTAAAACTTGTTGGCATTAAGTGTTAATACCATTTCTAAGCATTAAACCAAAGGAGCAGATTTTTCAGATTTTGTACCATAACTTCACTATTCCATTGGACACTGTTACTGTGGAAATTTGAAGAAATGTAAAACATGAAAGTTGTTCCTTATTTTGTCTAGTTGAATTTCCTTTTTTGAATCACTCCATTTGGAGTTTTGTAGCTCTAGATATGGTCCAAAATCCCAAGCTGGCCGGATGTGCATTCTGCAGAAAATTACCATATCTACAGTGCATGAACAGTGACTGCCACTGCCATTTAGGTTAAGTTCTGGCCATAATTTGGGGTAGGTTCCTTCATGAAAGTTGTTTGTCTATGTCTTAAATTATTGCTGTAAAACTTTCAGGTCAATTGACCAAATCTACAGTGAGTTATGGCTAAATGAACAGTTACTGTTCATTTGGTCAATTCTACAGAATCAGTTTCAGGGTTCCGGATTGGGGCCAAGTTTTGGTCCTCTTGCTTTGGTCTTTTGGGCATGGTTTCTTCAGCAAAAATGTGCCATTATAAGCCTAGTTTCATGTCCAATTGGCCAAACACCAATTGGACTAACACAGCCTGTTATGGCAGTGCAAAGGACTGAATTTTCACCCTATGTCATTCTAGGGCAGTTTATACCTTGACTTTGCCATACCATTTTTCAGTTCTAATTATGGTCAACATACCTAAAATGGTCACTAATTGACCATTAAAATGTGCTCTAACAATTTCCTAAGCCAAATCAATTTTTCACTCCCCAAAACCCTAATTCAAATTCATAATTTATGCCATTTACCTTAGCTAGCTACTAAGGCATTACTCATATGTTTATAACTTCAAATATGGTTTCTAATTCACTTCAAGCTCATCAAAAACATTCCTACATATTCTTGTACTAGGGCAGCCGAAATTCAAGTGTTCATACTCATAGGTTTTTGTTCATTTAAACTACAAATCTTACTAAGTTCAAGTCCAAAATCATGGAAATAAAGAGTTTAATGGGTATAAGTGCACTAACCTTGAATGGGCAGAATTTTCCAAGCCCCTAAATCTCACTTTACTTCTTCTTCTTGGCTGCCAAGAGCTTCTCCAAGTGATATGGTCAAGGTTTAATGAAAGGGGTTAGGGTTTAGTGGTGTAAGAAAGGGAGAGATTGAGCTTGATTGAAAAAAAAATCCATGGATGTGTCTAGGGCGCTGGCTGGCCTTTGGGGAGGGAGGTAGCTGCTGCAATTTGTGTTATTTTGGTCTTCTTTAATCTCTTTTAATAGTTAGTCAAACAATGGCTTAAGTGTGATTGGTCAAAATTTTCTTAATGACATCACCATGATGTCATAAATGCCCATTTTCCTCATTTTCTTTTCTTTCCTCCACTACTCAAGTTCAATTTAATTTCTAGTAATGTTTCTTCATATTTTATGTCATATTAATTATTTACTCAACTGGACAAGTCGGCCAAAAATAACCTCTGAAGGCGAAATAACCAAAATGCCCTCCGTTTGGCTTAACGGGTCAAAATTGTCTGTACCGATTGAAAATTTTTTCTAAGTATTTTCTTGGCATTCTAATGCCATGGGAACCTCAATAACCCTTCTCTTGAGTCCCGAAAATTATTTTATAATTTTTCCCCCGGGTATAGGGCTCCTCGTTGCGAGAACCGCAACTTACTTCTGGTTACCCATCGCTTGGGCACCGACTCGTTTGACTTGGTTGTATTTTATTTCTAAAATTTTTACTAAATTTTTCTTATTAATATTTGAGTTAATTATGGTTCCTGACTTTAGTTTAAATATTTTTCCGGACATTCTAGCTGTCCGGACCGACACCGGTCACCAGAACAGTAGGATGTACGGAGTGGTATGCCAAGGATTACTATGTAATTGGATTGCAAGAAGATCAAAGAGGTCAAGAGTATTGGTGGGATCAGTGGGAGGAATTCAAGATCAAGTTTTGATTATGTACTCCTTCAGAAACTCTTGTAATATGAATGAATGAAATGTACCTAGGAATACCCTGATTCAATTCTTGGTAGCTCAGAATTGAATCCCTTAGAAAGTCCATGATCATACCATATTTATTATCCATGAATGCATGAGATGTATGGGAATGTATGCAAGTATATGATATATGCATGCTAATTGGATAATGTGCAAAATGAGATCATAATAGTAATTAGGATGACCACAAAAATCTTCCAAACAAATGATTAAGTTGGAAATGGTATAATTAAAGTAATTATAACATGGGCCCTCCATTGAGGCAATTATTTTAAGAAATTTTAAATACTTGCATATGATGTAATTAATTTAAGAGATTTTCTTAAGAATAATTGTTAAGCATGAGATGTTGTAAATATGTAAATGGTTTGGTGGCCAATAATGGATGTACCTAAGGACATTAAAATTATTTGCATATTTACCGCTCAATGGGATCAACTTAACTATTGCAAGATAAATCAATAATGGATGTGCCTGAGATTTTGAGCATTAGGAGCTACGTAAAGGATTGAACCTCACATGAGATGTGATGGGCAAGGAGTTGCTCACTTATAGTTTATTGTAATTCCAATAATGGATGTGCCTGAGGATAATCAATAAGATTATAAGAATTCAATCACCCACTAGAAATCCATCCAACTAGGATTTCCGTTTTCTACTTTGGAAGTGTAGGATTCGCTAAGTTAGTGGGAGGACCAATTTGATTAAAAGACCATAATCATTTTGGTTAAATATATGATACATTTATTAATTAATCTGGTTATTTTCTGCAGTTAATTTTTTGATAATAATGAGCACACTACAACCACCACCATCTAATATTCTTGCAAGCATACTTGATCGCAATAGGTTAACAGGATCTAATCTCTCTAATTGGCTAAGAAATTTGAAACTTATCCTGAACCTTGAACATATAGGATATATTCTAGACTCAAATGTTCCCGGTCCCTTACCTCCAGAGGCCACTCAAAAGGAACATGAAACTTTGGATAAGTGGAAGGAGCATGATATGAGAGCCAAGTGTTACATGCTTGCTTTTATGAGTAATGAGTTACAGAAGCAGCATGAGGATATGTAAAGTGCGAGTGAGATCCTCCTTCACCTACAAGAGTTATATGGTGAGCACAGCAGGAATGCTAGGTATGAGATATCTAGACAGCTATTCCGCATGAGGATGTCTGAGGGACAGAATGTTGGGGATCTTGTCCACAAGATGATTCGGCTGATTGAGCAGCTGGAACATCTTGACTTTAACATGGATTTCCAACTGCAAACGGATTTGATCCTTCAGTCCCTTCCTGAGTCATTTGAGAATTTTGTGATAAATTTTCATATGACTAAGCAAGAATGCACCTTGGCTGGTTTACTGAACATGCTGATTATTGCCCAAAAGAATATGCCAGGTAATAAAGGAAAAGAGGTAGCTTTGATTGCATCTTCTTTGACTGAAAAGTCCAACAAGAAGAAAGGCAATAAGAAAAAGAAACCTCAAATTCCTGGTCCTTCCAAGAAAATAGCTGAACAGAAAGAGAAGACTAAAGCTAATGGAGGCAAAGGAAAGTGTTTCCACTGCCAGCAGGATGGGCACTAGAAAAAGAACTGCTCAGAGTATCTTGATTCTCTGAAGGACAAGAAGGATACACCTTCGAAAGGTATGTCCATATCTTGTTATTTAGATTCTGTTAATACTCATAGTTCATCTACAGCTTGGGTTTCAGATACTGGTGCCAGTTCTCACATTTCTTATGATATGCAAGAACTAGCAAACAGTAGCAGCTTGCGTTCTCGAGATGTTAGACTCCGGATTGGCGATGGCTCAACTATTGAAGCTTTAGCCATAGGATCTAAATCTTTTTACATGTCTGGACATGTTTTGTGTTTGGATAATATTTTATATGCACCTGATGCTTTTAAGAACATTATTTTTATATCTAGTTTGACTAGACATGGCTATGAATTTCAGTTCACAAATGATGTTTGCAATATTTATTTTGGAAATAAATGTGTAGGTTCAGGTTATATGAATGATGGTCTTTATTATTTGGATAATAATGATAAACACAAATTAAATGCAAGTGATCTAAATGAATGCAATGCCATGATGAAAATCAATTCAAGTTCAAAATATATTTGGTACTTAAGGTTAGGTCATGTTGCAGAAGATAGGATTACAAAACTGGAGAAAATGGAGATTCTATCCTCATTGGATTCTGAACCTACTCCAACTTGTGAATCTTGCCTTCAGGGCAAAATGACCAAATCACCCTTTGCTGGACAAGGGCTAAGAGCTAAAAATATTTTGGAGCTAATACATAGTGATGTATGTGGTCCCTTTAAAGAAATGGCTAGAGGCGATTTTCATTATTTTATTACCTTTACTGATGATAAATCTAGGTTTGGGTATTTGTATTTGATGAAATACAAACATGAATCATTTGAAAAGTTCAAATAATTTAAATCTAAAGTAAAAAATCAAACAGGAAAAAGTATTAAAGCTCTTCGATCAGATCGTGGAGGTGAATACTTGAGTACTGAATTTGATGAATACTTGAAAGAGCATGGCATTGTTTCCCAGCTGACTCCTCCAGGAACACCACAGCCGAATGGTGTATCTGAAAGGAGAAAATATACCCTATTGGATATGGTACGTAGTATGATGAGCTATACTGATTTGTCAATCTCCTTTTGGAGATTTGCATTAGAATCAGCTTTGCACATTCTAAATAGGATTCCATCAAAATCAGTATCTTTCACACCTTATGAGATATGGCATAGAAGAAAATCAAGTCTTAAGCATGTTAAGATTTGGGGTTGTCCAGCTTACATCAAAAAGCTGAACATTGATAAATTGGAAATCAGATTAGAAAAGGGTCGATTTGTTGGATATCTAAAAGATAGTTTTGGATATTATTTTTATTTGCCTACATCACAAAAAGTTGTGGTAAGTAGAGATGTCACATTTCTTGAACAACAGTTTGTTCAAGAAGGAGGCAAAGAAAGGCAAATAGAGTTAGAATTGGAGAATTTTGACCAACCAACAGATCAAATGGATATGATAAGGTACCAAACACAACTACATCAAAAGGTTAGTGCACTTGTTCTTGATTTAATCTAGGATTCTAATGAATTAATCTGTTAATTCTAAAATCTTAAATGGAAAATGTAAATCCAAAAACATATTAAAAGTGTTTTAATATGCTGTTTAACATTGAAATCAAATAGATAAATAATGAATTTTGTATGATGCATGAGACCCTAGAAGAAAAATTTTCACATGGAGTTTATTCTTGTCAATGCATTGTCATAAATCATATCAGTGTATATAATCTTTAGACCTGAGATAACACAGTTATCTTGTATATAGGTGGTTTGAGTTTGATACTGCTTTTATACTTGTACAGTGTATGGGTATATGGGTATGTATTAGCTCCTACTAATATATGGAGGTAGGTGTTGATCAAGATGGAATCTGTTACCCTAAGTAAATAGGTATAAAATCCTATGTTCATTTAATTGTTCATGATGTTTCAAGTTCCTAGCCAGGACAAATAGATTTAATCAGAAAAGAGTTTCTGATGAAAAAATTTTTTTAATCAAGAACTGGAATTAAAGGAAGCACCTAGGACCCCAAATATTGTCCCTCTAGTTTGTCCATACCAAGATCACCAATGGCAGCCCCTTGAATAGCTTCTCAAGCCTTGCCAACCAATTAGAAAATAGGGATTTGCCTTTAGGGAGGTAGTAGATGTATAAAGGACACTAGAAACAATTTTTAGCAATTTTAATTCAAGAAAATATGGGCAATTCTCTTTGAATTGATGAGAGATGAAGAAGAAGAGAGGAAGGAGAGCTATGGGTGGTGGCACACTTGAGAGAAAATAAGAAGAGTGGCTAATTTTTATTTTCTCATAACATCACATTATATAATTAGGTCATCACCTAATTGCATTTTAATTTTAATTGACCTAATCACATTAAGCCAAGTGTCAAAGCTGGACTTAATTTTGACTTTGATCATCTTGCATGATACGAAGACAAATGAAAAACCATGATGCCACGTGTCACCATCTCATGGTGTCACGTGTCACTCTGTGAAATGACTAAATTACCCTTGTGTTGTAATTTTGAATTCTCAATCCAAAATAATTATTTCTCCTCTTCTAATCAATTTATATCAAATATAAATTAATTAATTAATTAATCTCCATTAATTAATTTCTCACAATTAAATTCATATTTAAACACTTTAAATATAAATTTAACTTATACTATACATCCAATAACCCAGATTTTATTTCAAGCCATGCTAGGGACTTTGCAATCTCATTGCAAACTAAACCTATTTAATTAATCAATTAAACTCTTTAATTAATCAATTAAATCACATTTAACTTGGTGATTACTTGTATATATGTGTGACTCACTAGGCTCATCACTAATTGACAATGAGATATGATATTAACTCTTAATATCATCAGAACTCTTTCTTACCATAAATGATTTCTCTAAATCATTTTAGGCACCTCATAGACCATGGTTAACACCCAGCATAGCATGCCATGGCCACCCAATTAGTAATAAGAAATACCTTAAATGAACCTATAATCATATGTTACCATGCACTAGAATCTCTCTATTAAAAAATCACAATTCGAGTTGGAGTCATGATTTATGTCAAACTCCATTTGCTATGAATATTATATTCTCTTTTAATTCCAATTCTTGACTAAAAAGTTTTTCTCATCAGAAACTCTTTTCTGATTAAATCGGTCTGTCCTGGTAAGAACTTAAAACATCAAGAATAATTAAATGAACATAGGATTTTATTCCTATTTACTTAGGGTAACAGATTCCATCTTGATTAACACTTACCTCCATATATAACTAGTAGGAGCCAACACATGCCCATATACCCACACACAATACAAGTATGAAAGCAACATCAAACTCAAACTACCTATATACAAGATAACTGTGTTATCTCAGGTCTAAAGATTATATACACTGATATGATTTATGACAATGCATTGACAAGAGTAAACTCCACGTGCTTGTCATAAATGTCACTGGTTCGACCTACTTATCATGTATCAGTGTCTATCATGTTTGTTATATGGCATGAGACTCCCCATTCCATCTTATTTACATCTCATATAAATAACTTGGGAACAAATATGATTATAATCTTTCTAGATAAGTCATGTTCTTATTGTGAAGTATCCTCGATTGTGAATCAATTTATGATACTTTGTGCTAGAAATACTGTCACTCATATTCTTAACAACTTAAGAATAGAATTTCTAACAAAATATCAATGGACCTTTTCTATTACACATAAATATATTATGTAAATGGAAAGTTGAAAATGTCTTTTTATTAATAAAACATGTACAAGATACATGCTAAATGATATGTTCTAAGGCATACTACTAAAAATCTCCCACTAGCACTAGAGCCATTCATTACAATGTCTTAGACCCATCTTCTCAAGATGTTGGTCTAACTGATCTTGTGACATAGACTTAGTGAATGGATCAGCTGGATTTTTAGCTAAAGCTATTTTCTGTATGGCTACATCGCCTTACCCAACTATCTTTCTGATAATGCAGTAGCGCCTTTCTATGTATTTGGATTTCTGGTGAGATCAGGGTTTCTTATCCAAACAGCTTCTTTTGTAGCATCTGATGCAGCAATATACTCAGCCTCAGTAGTGGAATTTGCAGTCATACTCTGTTTGGAACTCTACCAACTGACTGTACCTCCATTACAAATGAACATATACCCAGAGGTAGACTTTCTATATCTGATTGGAAATCAGAATCAGTATAACCATCTAATTGCAAGTCACTACCTCCATATATCAAGAATAAATGCTTAGTTCTTCTCAAGTACTTAAGGATATTCTTGACAGCTATCCAGTGTTCCAAACTTAGATTGGATTGAAACCTGTTAGTCAAACTAACAGCATATGTAATATCCGGCCTAGTACACAACATTGCATACATCAAACTTCTAATAGCCAAAGCATATGGAATCCTGACCATTTTATCTTTTTCTTTAGGTGTCTTTGGAGATATTTCTTTAAAAAGGTGAATACCATGTCTTACTGGTAACAATCCTCTCTTGGAATCAAGCATGTTAAACCTCTTTAATACCTTTTCCAAATATAGACTTTGGGATAAACCAATTATTCTTTTTAGTCAATCTCTATAGACGCGAATCCCAAGAATATAGGTTGCCTCCCCTAAGTCTTTCATGAAGAATGCATTTGACAACCATACCTTTACAGTTGTCAACATACGTGTGTCATTACCCATCAACAAAATGTCATCCATATACAAAACAAGAAAAGTGACAACACTATCACTAACCTTCTTATATACACATGGCTCATCCTCATTTTTAATAAAACCAAATGACTTAATGGCTTCATCAAAATGGATGTTCCAACTCCTCGAAGCTTGTTTCAACCCATAAATGGATCGCTTTAGCTTGCATACTTTGGAACCATCTTGGGATTCAAAATCCCTATGTTGTTCCATGAAAATGTTTTCTTCAATGTATCCATTGAGAAAAGCTATTTGGACATCCATCTGCCAAATCTCAGAATCACAGTATGCAACTATTGCTAATAGAATCATAATTGATTTAAGCATGGCAACAGGTGAGAAAGTCTCCTCATAGTCGATTCCTTGCCTTTGGCGAAATCCTTTTTCTACTAGCTTTACTTTATAGGTCTCTACCTTTCCATCAGAACCAATTTTCTTCTTGAAAACCCATTTGTTCCCTATAGGTACAATACCTTCAGGTGGGTCAACAAGATCCCAAACTTAATTCTTATACATGGAATCAATCTCGGATTTCATAGCGTCAATCCATTTTGAAGAGTCTATATCTGATACAGCTTCTTCATAGGCAAGTGGATCATCTCCACGATCTACTTCTTCATGAGTAAACAACTCTTGTTCTTTTTCACGAAGAAAACCATATCTCATTAGTGGGTGAGATATCCTGGTTGATCTGCGAGGAATTACAGTAGATGTTTCATCAATAGGTGTCGGTTAACTAGATGGATCTATATCTATCTAATCTATTGGTTGATTAGAATTCTCCAATTCTAACTCTATTTGCCTTCTTTTGCCTCCTTCTTGAACAAGCTATTGTTCAAGAAATGTGGCATCTCTACTTACCACAACCTTTTGTGATGTAGGCAAATAAAAATAATATCCAAAACTCTCTTTTAGATATCCAACAAATCAACTCTTTTCTGATCTGATTTTTATTTTCAAAATAAATATTGCAAACATCATCTGTGAACTGAAATTCATAGCCATTTCTAGTCAAACTAGATATAGAAATGATGTTCTTAAAAGCATCAGGTACATATAAAATATTATCTAAACACAAAACATGTCCAGACATATAAAAAGATTTAGATCCTATGGCTAAAGCTTCAACAGTTGAGCCATCGCCAATCCGAAGTCTAACATCTCGAGAACGCAAGCTGCTATTGTTTGCTAGTTCCTGCATATCATAAGAAATGTGAGAATTGGCACCATTATCTAAAAGCCAAGCTGTAGATGAACTATGAATATCATCAGAATCTAAATAATAAGATATGGACATACCTTCCAAAGGTGTATCCTTCTTGTCCTTCAGAGAAGCAATATACTCTGGGCAGTTCCTTTTCCAGTGCCCATCCTGCTGGCAGTGGAAACACTTTCCTTTGCCTCCATCAGCTTTAGTCTTCCCTTTCTATTTAGCTATCTTCTTGGAAGGACCAGGAATTTGAGGTTTTTTTTTCTTATTGCCCTTCTTTTTGTTGGACTTTCCAGCAGAAGAAGATGCAATTAAAGCTACCTCTTTTCCTTTATTGCCCGACATATTCTTTTGGGCAAAAACCAGTATGTTGAGTAAACCAGCCAAAGTGCATTCCTGTTTAGTTATATGGAAATTTGTTAAAAAATTTCCAAATGACTCAGGAAGGGACTGAAGGATCAAATATGTCTGTAGTTCGAAATCCATGTTAAAGTCAAGATGTTCCAGTTGCTCAATCAGTCAAATCATCTTATGGACATGATCCCCAATATTCTGTCCCTCAGACATCCTCATACGGAATAGCTGTCTAGATATCTCATACCTAGCATTCCTGCTGTGTTCAACATACGACTCTTGTAGATGAAGGAGGATCTCACTCGCACTCTGCATATTCTCATGCTGCTTCTGTAACTCATTACTCATAGAAGCAAGCATGTAACACTTGGCTCTCATATCATGCTTCTTCTACTTGTCCAAAGTTTTATGTTCCTCTTGAATGGCCTCTAGAGGTAAGTGACCAGAAACATTTAAGTCTAGAACATATCCTATATGTTCAAGGTTCAGGACAAGTTTCAAATTTCTTAGCCAATCAGAGAGATTAGGTCCTGTCAACCTATTGCAATCAAGTATGCTTGCAAGGATATTGGATGATGGTGATTGTGGTATGCTCATTATTATTAGAAAATTAACTGCAGAAAATAATCAGATTAATTAGTAAATGTATCATGTATTTAATCAAAATGATTATGGTCTTTTAATCAAATTGGTCCTCCCACTAACTTAGCGAATTCTACACTTCTAAAGTAGAAAACTGAAATCCTAGTTGGATGGATTTCTAGTGGGTAATTGAATTCTTATAGTCTTATTGATCATCCTCAAGCACATCCATTATTGGAATTACAATAAACTATAAGTGGGTAACTCCTTGCTTATCATATCTCATGTGAGGTTCAATCTTTTACCTAGCCCCTAATGCTCAAAATCTCAGGCACATCCATTATTTACTTATCTTGCATTAGTTAAGTTGATCCCATTGAGCCAGTAAACATGCAAATAATTTTAATGTCCTCAGACACATCCATTATTGGGCACCAAAACATTTACATATTTATAACATCTCATGCTTAACAATTATTCTTAAGAAAATCTCTTAAATTAATTGCATCTTATGCAAGTATTTAAAATTTCTTAAAATAATTACCTCAATGAAGGGCCCATGTTATAATTACTTTAATTACACCATTTCTAACTTAATCATTTGTTTGGAAGATTTTGTGGTCGTCCTTGTCACTCCTTACCCCTCTGTAAGGCATAACATGATCCCGTAGAATACCTAATGAACTACCGAACTTCACCTACCGATAACTCATTAAGTACCCTACAAGGGATTTTAAAACAATTTTCTTATTTTTGACAAGTGGTGAGCATTTTCTAGTAAGTACTTAAAACATTTAGTTGAAATTAAAACTAGTTAATATTTTGGTCCATTTTAGTTTTCAGCAAATTTTATAAAAATTTTGACAGAGTTTCCTCTGTATTTTGAGAAAACCGTTCTTCAAATACCTGTAAAAAGCACTTCTAAAAATTTTCTCTACCACTACTTCAAATTTCACAATCAAACTCAATAAATTTCTCAACATACTAGCAATACATTTCATTAGTGACAACACAATTTATATACATTCTTACAAAATTTACATCAAAAGAAATACAACTAAACTTTATTACAAACTTCATACAAATTTTTGTACAAGCTGCTCAAGACCCATTTTTACATGTCCATACATTTATGTGCAATATATACATCAAAAGAAGTATTTACAGTTAGGGTATAAATTATACCCGAAGGCTTCAAGCTGATGACTTCACACACTTCACTCGATCTGCTGCTCCTCTAGTCTCTCAGATTCTGCATGACAAAGAATAAAGCTATCATGAGTACTGGGACTCAGTGGTGCACAATATACTAAAATAATCTTTATGCAAAGCTTAAAGCACATTCATTCAAAAATTTGGCTAAACATGAAAATTAAATACAATCATGCATTGTGAGATTTTACATGTAAACCAAGTTCATTTCAAAGTATCAAAACACATTTCATAAAACCCACAGTTAGATCACGCCATTCGAAACAAATAGAATCTCAATAGCCAGAGGCTAAAGAGAAATCACATGAATCTCAATAGCCAGAGGCTAAAGAGAAATCATATCACAAGGCTAGCTAGCTCAAATATATGGATATCCATTCACATCCTCTTCTACTGGCACACCTCAACACTTCTCCAGAGAAGGAATCAAAATTCAAAACTAATTACCCCCACTAGTCGTGCTAGTGAGGTGTTCAAATATGTGGTCATGACACTGTGGTTTCAAAACTTATCTTAACAATTTGCTAAACATTGTTTTTTCAAATATACATAATAACTTTCAACAATTTAGATCAAACATCATAAGAATGCCATAATCCGATATTTCATATTATTCAAAACGATATGCAAAAGATGATTATAAAAGTATATGTTGTGCACAAATCTCAAACGAGTCACCTGTTGGCCTTGACTCGACTCCTCGGGTTCTGTCCCGATATTCTTTTCCACTGAAACATGAAATTTTCCAATGTTTCAGTACTAAAACTTAAAATAAATCCAAAATAAACTTAACTTCACATTTATCTAGCTCTAACGTGTTAAATTCGACGTTCTCAAAATTTTGTGTTTCGGGTTACTATTCACTGCACTATTCAAGTCAAATTATTGACTTCCTAAGGCTTAATAGGTATGAGAACTCCAACTTCACTCACATACCACATTTTGGTCACCAAACTTGTTGGTTTTGGCCATTTGTTTAAAGCTTAGGTCATTTTGGCAAAATTGCAAATTTTCGGTTTTGGTTCTCCGAAGTTGCACTATTCCATTGGTCGATCTACTATTGGAATTTAACAAAACTTCCTTCATAGAAAATGTTCCTTATTGTCTTAAGTGTATTCTCATTTTTGGATCACCTCAATCGGAGTTTTGTAGCTCAAGTTATAGCCAAAATAAGTTTACTGTTCACGTGCACTGTTTATACTGGTATTTTGGGTCTGGCAGATTTTTGATCCAACTTTGGTCAGTAATTTAATTAAGTTAAGTTCATAATTTGGTCTAAATTTCTTCATATGAAATGTTCTACTATGTCTTAGGTTTCCATCGGTTCAAGAATCGCCTAAATCCGAGTTTTCTAGAGGGAATTATAGCCATCCAAACATTGCTGCTCACTGAAAATTCTGCAGAGTTGCAGGTTTGGTAACCTAACTTTGCTCAATAATTTGAATGGGTTAATGGCATAATTGGGGTGGTGTTCTTCATGAAAGTTTTATATCTATGTCTCATCTAATTGCTGGTAAAATTTCAGGTCAATTTGACATGTCTAGCTCGAATTATGACTAAATGAGCGATTCTTGTTCATTTAGTCGATTTAATCTTGCAGTACCGCTCTCATTTCACTTTGGTCAATTGTTTCACCAAGTTTTGGTCAGTTTTTGGCCATAGTTCCTTAATGAAAATTGTGCTCTTTTATGTCTATTTTCATCTCCAATTAGTGGCATATCAATTGGACTTGTAAAATTTGAGTTTTGGTCCTTCAAAGTGGGTTTGGTCATGCTGCCAGCAGCATGACCATTGACCTACGAATTTGGTTTAATTTCCTACCATTCCCACACAACTTATTTGGTCATAATTGACCATTATTTCATGTCACAATAGGTTAAACATGCCATTTATGCATTTCTCCAAATTTTGGTTCATAAACCCTAGCATTGAAACCCTAATCTCACTAACTCTTGCATTTAACTACTTCTAATGATTTTAATGTTAATCATTTAACTAAGTAAAGTTTCTAAACTCACTCAATTGCATCATATTCATGCAAACCACACTCCTCTCAAGCTGCCCAAAATTTCAGTTTAATTCTTCCCCCATATTTGTTTCATTTAAATCAAGTTTTTAGCTCACTTAATTACCTAAACATGCATTTGAATGGAAAAATAGTAAGTTAGCATACTAACCTCAACTATTTTGCCAATTCTCCAATTTCTCTCCTTCTTTCTTCTTTCTTTCTTGTGCCTAGGTTGAGATTGCAAGGTCTAACAAGGTTTTTATGGGATTTATGAAGATTAAGTGGAGCAAATTAAGCTTAAGTGTAAGCTTAAAGGAAGAGCTTTCATGGGAGATGAGAGGGAAGAAAGTGGGCGGCAACTTGGAAGGAAGAAAAAGGCAAATCTAATTTTTTTTTTTTTTGTTGTTTTATTTTCCTTAGTCTTATCCCTTTTTGAAGACCAAAATTCCCTAATTAATAAAATAATTAAATTAAACCTTTATGACATCATACATGATGTCATCCCTTTGACTTTTCCAACCTCTTTCCTTTTCTTTTTTTTCTATTTATTTTTTTCTATTAGTTCTTTAATTTAATTCTCGATTCTGAAATTTTCTTTTGTCCGATTTTATTTGACAGTTAGGTCAGGAGTCAGCTCTCGGGGTCAATTGACCAAATTGCCCCTCGCCGGTTCATCCCGGTTTGCAAATAATCCAATATTTCTTCTGGCTCCCTGACCTAATTATTTGACTGGCTTAACAGTTCTTTTTCTTGATTTTCTCTTTTCCACTGTGTTCATAAGGGTCCTAAGGACCGCAGCGTCACTTTTTACGATTCGAAATTTGAGTTTAAAATGATTTCGCAGTCGTTCCCGAGGAGGTCACTCATCGCTGTGACTCTCGGCTCATTTAACTTCTTATATTCTGTTTTTCTTATTTATAGTCAACTAATTAAACATTACTAATTATTTGTGTTTATGGCTTCTTAAGTTGTCTTAAGTGTGGTCCTAATCCCCTTAATTGTCCGGACCGACATCGGTCACCAGAACAGTGAAATCTACCAGGCTATGCAACCGGGGGTGTTACAGTCCTAATTACTATTATGGTCTCACTTTGCACATTATCCATTTAGCATGCATATAGCATATACTTGCATACAATCTCATACATCTCATGCATTCATTGATAAACAGTAAATATAGTATGATCATGGACTTTTCTAAGGGATTCAATTCTAAGCCACCAAGAATTGAATCAGGGTATTCCTAGGTGCATTTCATTCATTCATATTACAAGAGTTACTAAAGGAGTACATAATCAACACTTGATCTTGATTTCCTTCCACTGGTCCCACCAATGCTCTTGACCTTCTTAATCTTTTGCAATCCAATTACATAGTAAT
Organism: Hevea brasiliensis; assembly: GCF_030052815.1. Classification (NCBI taxonomy): domain Eukaryota; kingdom Viridiplantae; phylum Streptophyta; class Magnoliopsida; order Malpighiales; family Euphorbiaceae; genus Hevea; species Hevea brasiliensis. The sequence goes on along the minus strand of NC_079507.1, from coordinate 77,000,412 downwards.
CCTTTGCATACCAAGGCGAATTTACAAGAACCAAATAAATGAAATTATAACTAAAATATTACAACCTTTATAATACATGCCACCAAAATAAATTAAAATAAATTAATTAATTTACAACCCAATGAAACATAAAAAAATAAATACAATCACATTGGTCTTTTATTGTCCATGATCATCCATCATACATATCACTATTTAACAATTAAATAAAATATACATACTTAAATTAAATTGAATATCTCATATTCAACTTAAACATCCAGATTTGAATATGATTCAAACAAATTTAAAAATTCAGATTTGAATCACATTCAAACAAATTTAAAAATTTATATTTGAATCACATTCAAATAAATTTATAAATTCAGATTTGAATTAAAATTTAATTATGTGATTAAAACTCCTAATTAAACACTTTAATTAGTCATGGGCCTATTTATGGGCCTTGAAACCAAGCCCACATTCAAGTCCAAAACCATGCGCATGGTTGGATGCACCAATGGTGTTCATCTTCTGGCCGCCACATATTCTTTGCAATCAGCAATGAATCAATCATCTCATAATTAAATCACACAATTAAATCATATAATCAATAATCTAAATGACAAATATAGTGGCTTTGATACCAATTGAAGGAGTAGAAGCATGAAAATTATCAGATTAGAATATTGAATTCAAAAATTTTCTTTTAGGGTCTCATGCATCATGCAAGATTCATTATTTACCTAATTGATTTCAATGTTTAATTGCATATTAAAACACTTTTAATATGTATTAGGATCTACATTTGCCATTTAAAATTTTAGAATTAATAAATTAATTCATTAGAACCCTAGATTGATACAAGAATATATGCACTAACTTTTTGATGCATTGTAGCTGTGATTGGTACATTTGTGAAGCACCTAAGACCCCAAATATTGTCCCTCTAGCTTGTCCACACTAAGATCACCAATGGCAGCCCCTTGAACAGCTTCTCAAGCCTTTCCAATCAATAAGAAATTAAGGTTTTGCCTTTAGAGATGTTATAGATGTATACAGAACACTAGAAACAATTTCTAGCAATTTTAATTCAAGAAAATATTGGTAATTCTCTTTGAATTGATGAGAGATGAAGAAGAAGAGAGGAAGAAGGCATAGAGGTGGTGGCAACTTTGAGATAAAAATCAAAATAGTATGTTTATTCTTTCATTCTTTCATTTTTATAATGAGGTCTTCACTTAAAACTCTTGCCACATGTCATCTTCTGATTGCATCTTAATTTTAATTGAGCTAATCACATTAAGCCAAGTGCCAAAGCTAGACTTAATCTTGACTTTGATTATCTTGCATGATGAGAAGACAAATGACAAACCATGATGCTATGTGTCACCATTTCATAGTGCCATATATCACCCTGTGAAATGACCAAATTACCCTTGTATTGTAATTTTGAGTTCTCAACCCAAAATAATTATTTCTCCTCTTCTAATCAATTTATATCAAATATAAATTAATTAATTAATCTCTATTAATTAATTTCTCATAATTAAATTTATATTTAAACACTTTAAATATAAATTTAACTTATATTATTATCCAATAACCTAGATTTGATTTCAAGCCATGCTAGGGACTTTACAATCTAATTACAAACCAAACATATTTAATTAATCAATTGAACTCTTTAACTAATTAATTAAATCACCCTGATCCCCAAATCCCAAACCCTAGATTCCAAACCCGAAACCCGAAACTTCAAACCTCAAACCCGAAACTCCAAACTCAAAACTCTAAATTCTAAAATCCTAAAATCCAAACTCCCAAACCCTAAACCTTAAATTCTAAATCCCAAATCTTAAATCCTAAACCCTAAATCTCTAAACCCCAAACTCTAAACCCCCAAATCCTAAATCTTAAACTCTAAATTCTAAATCCTAATTAAGGAGAAACCTCACACTCAGTCCTACATAAAACCAACGATCTGAGACTAATCTCTTCAGGGTACTATCAAGCGACAAAATGGGGACCGAATGGGGCCCAGAAACTTACTTTAGGTGACCGAACCCCTTCTACTCAGCCTATCTCGGATTGATACTTCGAACCTTGTATTAAAGAGTTTTTCGGTAAGTTATTCATTTAAAAAATACACTTAAATGTGTTTCACATTATTTTAAATAATATCTAATACATTTTTCTACGCGGCTATTTTTGCCTTTTGTCTGCCAATGAAGATTGCAGCGAATCTTCCCCCTATAATTATTAACTGGGTCAGAACTGTTATTTACTTTGCTAATTATAAAAGGCATCATTTCTCGGTTGTTTTGTGGAGCATCACTATGGCTGCATCTTCTTCTTCTTCTTCTTCAGTCGATTCAGGAAAATATGACGTATTCCTAAGTTTCAGGGGAGACACCCGTGACAACTTCACCAGCCATCTCCACACAGCTTTGGTTCGTCGAGGAATTCGGACTTTCATAGACTATAGAATCGATAGAGGAGAAGAGCTGGAGCAATCACTTGTTGAAGCAATTAGGGAATCAAGCATCTCTGTGATCATATTCTCTGAAAAGTATGCAGATTCGCGATGGTGCTTAAATGAGCTGGTAGAATGTATGAAACGCAAGAAACAAGGCAAGCAAAAGGTTTTGCCTATTTTCTACAAAGTTGATCCAGCTGACGTAAAACATCAAACCAGAAGTTTTGGAGAAGCTTTTAAAAAATATGAAGAAGATGTGAAGGTGGATAAGAACAAGATCCAAGAGTGGAGGACCTCTTTGAATGAAGCTGCCTATTTATGTGGATGGGATTCAAAAAACACTGGGTATGAATGAATGTTTTTCTTTTCTAATTTGTCTTCATTTCATCATTTAAATCTTTATGTGTTTAACAAACTCAATAGGATGGTTTATTGAAGTTGATTTTTATTGAAAGAAAATGAATTTTTAATTTAATTTGTTATATTATTCTTATTTTTATATGTATTGAGCTCTTATCACTTATATTCAAAACACGGGTACAGACTAAACTATTCTTTTTTACTGGATTTGTTCACATCTCACACGCCACAAACACACATGCACCTAAATTTGATTCCAAAACCTCTAAATTGGGGGAGGGTAAATGACATCAAACCAAAAGGTCTTAGCAAACTAAACTTGTTAGTACCTTCTTGCAGGCAATTTTCAGACTTTTATTGACACAAGATATTTCAATATTATATTAGGATATTTTCAGCCTTTCATTTCAGAATTATCCTCATTTTATCAATTATATGAATTAAAAATATTATTTATTTATAGCATATAATTCTGGAATAAAATTTCACTTGATAACACCAAATAAAAGTTAAAAACTTATTGGCTAATTTTATAAAGTTTTAATACCTTCGTATGAATTTTTTTCTTTGATTACTATTATTATTGTGCTTAAAATTATTGATGTTGATTATGTTTAATTCTTTATTTGTCAGGCCAGAGTCCATACTCGTTGAAGAAATTGTAAAGGATATTTTGAAAAAATTGGGACATCCATGCTTAGATTATGTAGAGGACCTGGTTGGAATACAATCACAAATTGAAAATGTGGAATCATTATTGCAAATTGGGACACCAGACATTAGAATTGTCGGCCTTTGGGGAATGGGTGGTATCGGAAAGACAACTATTGCTAGAGTTATATTTGACAAAAGCTATTCTCATTTTGAAGGATGTTGCTTTGTTGAAAATGTTAGAGAAGAATCAACAAAACATGGTTTAACAAAATTACGAGATGAAATTCTTGTTAATGTATTGAATGAAGGAAATACAAGCATGAGCACGTCAAACTCGAGACCAACTTTTGTGAGGAAGCAGCTTCGCCATGTAAGGGCTCTTATTGTTCTTGATGACGTAGACACATTTGAACAAGTAGAAGCTTTAGCTGGAAAGCATACTTGGTTTGGTGCTGGAAGTAGAATCATCATAACAAGCAGAGATAAACAAGTGTTTCAAGATGGAGTTGATGAAACATATAAGGTTCAAGCACTAACTCACCAGGAAAGTCTTGAGCTTTTCAGTTTGTGTGCCTTTAAAGAAAGACAGCCTGAGGGAGATATGATGGGACTATCAAAGAAAGTAATAAGTTACGTTGAAGGCGTCCCTTTAGGTCTGAAAGTTCTTGGTGTATTTTTGTATAGAAAGAGCAAGATAGAATGGGAAAGTGCATTGAGTAAACTTGAGAAAACTCCTCACGTGAAGATACAAGATGTGCTAAAAACAAGTTACCAAGGGCTTGACTTTGATGAGCAACAAACATTTCTTCATATGGCATGTTTCCTTAAAGGGGTGTCCATATTTGATGCAGAAAAACTACTGGACGCTTGTGGTTTTCATACTTCAATTAACTTAAGAGTCCTTGCTGATAAGTGTCTTGTTGACATTTCGAACAACATGGTAGAGATGCATGATTTGGTACAAGAAATGGGTAGACAAATTGTTCGTGAAGAATCCTTGAAAGAACCAGGCAAACGAAGTAGATTATGGGATTACGAGGATATTTGTCATGTGTTGACCAAAAATACTGTAAGAGCTATAAGTGTTGACTTTGCGTTTTAGTCCACTTGTTTATCTTTATGAAGTGTAGCATTATTTGACACTTTTTTTTTTTAATAAGAAGACTAAATTGTTATTTGGTCCCTTTGGTATTATAGGCAAGTGAAGCAATTGAAGCCATGCTCTTAGACAAGTCAAAACTAAGTGGATTATGCTTATCTCCTACAGCTTTTGCCAAGATGAAGCAAATCAAACTGCTCATCTTGTGTGGTTATGGCTGCGAACATGATATACATTTGCCTCAAGGCTTGGAATCCCTCCCTGATGAGCTAAGACATTTCCAATGGAATTTCTATCCTTTGAAATCTTTGCCATCAAATTTTCATCCTGACAACCCTGATGTATTAGACATGTCTGAAAGCCAAATTGAACGACTTTGGACTGGAATACAGGTATTCTTTCGAATAATTTTCCCCTTTATGTGACTGCAAAATTCAAATGGTTTTTTGGCATATGATGATTGTTATTTAATGTAACAGGATCTTTCAAATTTGAAAGCCATCATTCTGGATGGTTGTAAAAATTTGATTGAATTGCCAGACTTATCAGGGCTCTCAAATCTTGAGAAGATTAATTGCCAAGACAGTGTATGTTTGACGGAGGTGCCTGCATCTATTGCAAATCTTGACAAGCTTGTTGACATGAATTTCCGGCACTGTAGAAAGATTACAAGTGTTCCATGTCGAAGATCTATCAAGTGTATTGACCTTCTTGGCTGCTCGAATCATGAGAAGTTTCCAGAAGTTGGCGATATAGAATATTTAGAATTCACTGGAACTATCTTCGAAGGAGAATCTTCAGCAACTGCATTGCACCATGGAAATATCCCAAGTGACATTTCTCAAGTAAACTTCGCTTATAAATGGAAAATAACTGAAACATGCATTTATATTATAGAAATTACGTGCACTTGGGATGAAAACAATTTCCAGAGGGCATCTATATGGCCTGAAGAACTTGATTTAATCAAACGGACGAGACTTCCACAATTGCAAGGATATGCAAAAGTAGATAACCAAGGGGAATTGGAAAGACATAGTATAGGTATCTGTCATCATGATAGCTTTCCATTCTTTAATCACTCAAGATTGGAACAGGAGAAGATTGCAGATTTTTGGCATGTAATATATCAGAGAATACAATTTGTGGGAGCTGCTTTACTCTTTCCCAAGGAGGTACTCTCCTTCGCACATACACATAAACATACACGCACATATGTATATATCCAAACTCAACAAACTCAAGTTTTTCATGTATGGTGCAGATAAGTACCTTTCCATTAGGAAGTTTTGGTTGCTACCATCAAAGTGAAGGATCTTCAATTACTATTCAGCTGCCTCAAAATTGGCTTAGAGATGAGTTCGTGGGTTTCACTGTACTTGCTATCCTTTCGCTTGAGGACAGCAATGGGAGTGATGATTATTTTTACAGTAGGTGGGAATGCCAATTCAATAGTGCTTGTGGTGAAAGCAAACGAGTATCAATACAGCTTAGACATTTGCCGTTTGAGTATGGATCTTCCTACTTCACATCTGAAACTCAACTGGTAAGTGATGATTGGTTGTATGAATCTGAATGGAATAAGGCCACATTTGATGCATATCTTGAAACTTCATGTGCCAAGCCTTGCTACTGATGCGTCCCAACCGCAAGTGCACGGGTCGTACAAGTAGTATAGAAAAATATCGATCCCACGAGGAGTTGTGTTAATGATTGAATTTTCGATATAAGAGTTGACTAAATTGAAGTATTTATGAGATTAAAATGATGAATTAATGGGTAATGGAGTATGAAATCTAAATGTGCAAAATTAATATTCTATTCAACAATGTATTAATTAAACTAAAATTGCATCAAATAGAAATAAGCAAGTTCAAATATGGCAATATTTAAATTGGCAAATGATTAAATTCGATTAGAAATTAACAATGGTAAAAAGCTGATTCCGGAGTTCGGGATTTCATATTCGAGCTATTTTGGGATTTTAAATTGGTTGTCCAATCTTATGAAACTTATGAGTTTTAAGGAGATTAATTCTTAAATCCTTTGAATTCCCTTTCGGGTGAGACAAAGAGTGCCTTAATCAAACTAATCCTACTTTCGTGGAGTTAGAATTAATTAAGACCCATTAAGTTCCTTAATTAATCTGTGAATCCTCTTAATCCTTAGCCTATTTCTAGGTCTAAGTTAATTAAGTCCAATTTCCTGATTATCTATCACAAGGCCTTCTCCTTTCGGTGCTTCAACCATGGATTAAGAACATTACTCAATGGGATCCTACATTAAGCATGTCATTAAGCTTACAAGAAATGAATAAAACTCATTAAGGCCACAAAATATGGATTACCCAATCAAAATCCACAAATATCTCAAATATTACAACCCTTACTCCAGAATCAAAAGTAAACTACTCACTATCCATAATGCTTACAAGATATGATGAGTTTAAATGGAAATAAAGCTTTAATCTAAGCTAAGAAGTAAGGAATTAAACACTAGAAATGTAGAAAAGTGTAAAGAAAGAAAGAAATCTGCAAATCTTAGTTGAAAATGGTGTGGAAGGTGGAAATGACTCTTCAAATTCTGCTTAGCCTCCTCCTTTCTTTCTTTGCTCCTTGCCTCCCTCTAAAATGAGAAAATGGGACTATATATAGCATTTTTCTGACATGGAGCCCTAAAATAGTATGTTCTAGGAGGAATACATTAAGGGAATCTTCTGCCAGCTCATTAATGAACTCTTTATGGGATCAGCATAAGTGGATCGCATAAGTTATGCATCCCTTATGCGATTTCAGTCTGGGTCACTTATGCTAAGTCGCATGACTTGGTGCATAGGTTATGCACAATTTCGTGAATCGCATAAGGGAGGTGAGAATGTGCATAAGCTATGCAGATCTCCTTATGCACATTTCGCCGGTTCGGAGCAGTGTTCTTCCTCCTTATGCAGAACTGCATAGCTTATGCGGCAAGTTATGCACAGTTTGGTCTATGCATATTTTAGCTTGAAAACTTGCTTTTGGCATCTTTTTGCTGTAGAAGACACTCCTCAATGGCAAAATTCTCTTTAGTCCTTCAAAAACACCATTTTTCCTACAAAACAAAGTAAAAATTACAAATTAGTGCAAAATTGACAACTATGAAAAACTAACTAATTAACTAATGAAATTAGCTAAAAAATGACTAATAATCAAATAAAATGATTGTGAAATTAGACCTAAATGACTATGCAAAATGTGTGCATCAAATACCCCCAAACTCAAGCTTTTGCTTGTCCTCAAGCAAACTTTAAAATGTAATGCAAAATTTTTAGGGGTGCCTTATCCAAAGAGCTATGAAAATTACCTATTAAAGTAACTAAACACACCTTTAGCCATACTAACAATCCATATACCCATCCTTCAAAATGCAAAGAATCTAATGCTTATCCAAGCTTTCACCGCTTAGCCATCAAGTCAATTATCATTCAAAATCCCCAAACCAACCAATCAAAAGAGAGAGAGTCATGCTCAAAAGGAATTCTAGAACAATCAATAGTCAAAGTGTCTCAACATGGAATGATAGAATTGAATGAATAGATGAATAGTTTTCCAATCCCATAGGCAAATTCCCTACTCCTATCTCCACTAATGTAGCAAGTACTATCAAGAGATCAAAGGTCTTTTTAGGGATGTAATGAGGCCATGGGGTTTAAAATGAGGCTAAGAAGAAAGATGGGTAAAAAGTATTCAAAGCATGAGAATATTTTCAATTTTTAAACATAAGGTACACTTTATTATATATATATATGTATTTTTTTATATATATGGGAGAGAAGAATACACAATGAGAATTGTCAAGTGCTAGCATAGTTTACAAAACACATAAAAATGGAGGGACATTTTGATACTTTAACTTGTATTTTGCATTTTCTTTTGATGATTGTCCCTAAAAATGCCACCCCCAAACTCATTTCTTTTGATACTTTGGGTGGATTTCTTTCATTTTGAATGGCAATAGTGAAAAGCACATATACTAGCACTTTTACAAGGTGACAAGTATTTCTTCTCCCTTTTATTGTATTTTTTTTTTTTATGTACCTAATATTATGAATAATTATTCTCATGAAAAGGGTTGGAGTGTTTGGTTCATTGGCTAGGTAGCAATAAGGATTTCAAGAAAAATTAGGGATAAAAAGGCTCAAAGGGGTTTTCAAAGGTCAATTTTAATTAGGAAAAAGGGCCAAAGGTTTAAAATGAGAAGGTTTAAATCAAAAAATGCCTAATCATCTCTCTTTTCAAGTATAAGCTGATATTTCGCCTTGAAAGGTTTAGAAAATTTGTTCTAGGATTGGTGAGACATCATTTGACTACCTTATATCCAATAACTCCCTCTAAACACTCCAATCTCTAAAGGACTAGTTGGGTGGCTTTTTGGCTAAGAAGATATAGGCAAGGGATAGACACTTCAAAACTTTGCACCTCTTAGGAAACTTTCAATCCACAAACCCAACTAAAGGGTGAGTCAAATCACTTTCATAGGCACATTTTCAATACTCAAGGGATTTGGCAAAAGATTTTAATGCATGGTGTATGATTCCTAAAATGAGTAATACATGAACTAAATGGAGGAAGCCTATTTGTATGCAATTTGTACAATTTCTAAGTGATGTATAATGTGTGTGTAAATGTGTAATGAATATGTATGTATTGATGTATATGTAAAATATTTACAATATATGTAAATGAAATGGGATGAGATGCTCTTATACTCAAAATGTGAAAAATAAAGCTAAAAATCAAAATGTGCACCCCCAAACTCAAAATTAGACATTGTCCTCAATGTCTCAAACAGTAGATATCCAAAACTCAAAGCAAATAATATTGACCAGGAATTGTAAAAATAAGAACAAAAAGAAAGAGTTACCTGGTATGAGAATTCAAGTTAAAGGGATGCATAAGAGGCTGCACAGGTTATGCAGAGTTAAGTGCTGTCCAGAACATGTGCATAGGTAAGGTGCATAAGGGTAGTAGGGTGCTGTGGGACTGGTGTGAAAGGTTGGGTTTCTGGTTGTGCAATAGGCTCAGTTTCTGCTGCAGGGTGGCCAGTATCATCAAAATATGATAAATGGAACCCTGTTTTGGTTAAGTGTGCAGTATCAAAATAGGAAGTGTCCTCAAGTGCTGGGATTGAGTGCTCTGCAGGATTAAAGCCAAAATGCTTGGCTATGACAGTAATGAGTCCACCCAAAACAATGTCACCAATGGATTTGGTGGCAATATGCAGCACATGTTCGCAAAAGAAGTAACCTGGAGACACCTTAACTTTGTGAAATGCACACCATAACATAAATAGTTCAGATTTGCCCACAGCACCAGAACTAGTCCCTCTGCCCAATATGGTGCTAGCCATCAACCTATGAATAAACCTAAGTGCAGGGTCAAGGATTTGGGATGTTTTGGACCTACCAGCAGAGAAGGTTTGGGGTTGGTTTGTTATGATTCTCCAAAATTGGGCAGGATTCCAGATGCCCTTATTGGCTACCTCTACTCCAGTATGTGGCACTCTAAAGAACCCATCAATTGTAAAACCAAAAATGCTATGAAATTGATCCAATGACAGCTCTCTATTTTGCCCCAAGCATCTAAATGTCATAATTGGCTTATGGTCTACATCATGCAAGTTGAGGGTAGCAGAGAATGAAGAAATAAACTCCAAAACTAGAATTGGATAAACTACCTCTTGCTTATGCACAAATTCTGTCCAACCCATACCGTCAAGAAATGCAACTACATTATCAAATAAACCCATAGATTGTAGAGCATCAACAGATATATACCTAGTAGGTTGTACCCTTCTATCTTTGAGTCTTTTGAAAGCGGCTTTTTGAATTGTATCAGGGAGAGGCCAGGGTAGCTTTGATACAAATGGGGTTGCTGAAATTGTCTTTTTGCTGGAAGAAGGTGTAGAGGCTGGAGCTTTTGGCTTTTTAGGAGGTGGCTCCGAAAATGGGGTGGGTGGGTCTTTGCGTTTGGACAGAGGAGGAGCAGAGGACATTGGGTCGCACGGATTTGGATCAGATTTTGCGTTTGTATGTTGTTGATGGAGGTGGTGGTGGTGTCGTTTGTGGTGGAGGATTGGAAGGGGGATGTATCGAAGACAATGGAGAGACATCAAGAGGAGAGGCGGGGCGGGAATGTGGAGGGGAATCCATGGTCGATTGGAGAAGAGATAGGGGAAATGAAAATGTAGGGGGATTTAGGGTTTCGTGATGAGAGCGCTGATGGAGAAGATGGGAGAGAGACGGCGAGAATGCCGGAAAGAATGAAGGTTGAAGGGCGGTCGTGGGGTTCAAGAGTCGGGAAGTGGAGGTGGTGGGAATGGTCTTTGCTGAAAATGAATTTGAATCGGGTTGTAGGAGACTGCATAAGGGGAAAATGATTTATGCATAACCTGTGCGTGTTTCAAAAGGATTTATATTTCAGAAAAGTGCTTATGCACAAGTGCATAGGTTATGCACTGTCCTTATGCATGTTTCGGTGACCCTGAAATGGTGAGGAGCGAAGTCATGCGGGAGTGCATAAGTTATGCACTCCCCTTATGCATCTCTCGGCAAGAATGGTTTTTCAGAAACTTGGGTCATGCAGATGTGCATAAGCTATGCACTCTGCTTATGCACTCTGCGGCAATTTTTTTGAATTTTGGTTGGTGGTGATGCAGAAGTGCATAAGCTATGCACTCTGCTTATGCACTCTGCGGTAGGTTTTGAAATTCAGAATTTTGGTTATGCAGAAGTGCATAGGCTATGCACATTGCTTATGCACTCTTCGGCTGAATTGATTTTTGGAGATCTTGGTTATGCAGAAGTGCATAACTTATGCACCTTCCTTATGCATCCCTCGGCAAGGTTGATTTTTTTCTGGGTTTCTAGTCATGCAGAAGTGCATAGGTTATGCACTCTGCTTATGCAACCTTCAGCACTGGAGCTTTGATTTTTGGTTATGCGTATGCATAGCTTATGCACCTTCCTTATGCAAACTTCGGCAGAGAGAGAAAATGAAGGATTTGAAGTTATGCAAATGTGCATAAGTCATGCACTCACCTTATGCAAGTTTTGACAGATATGAAATTTGACAAAATGAGGTTATGCAGAGTTGCATAAGCTATGCACTCTGCTTATGCACTTGCAATAAAGGTGAAAAATGGCAAGAATTTTGGTCATGCAGGATTGCATAAGCTATGCAGTTGCTTATGCACAAATTCAACAAGATCAAGAATGCAATAGAACATGGATTGCAAGTGTGAAAGATACCCTGGAATGATGAAATATAATTCTATGAAGCACAAACCATGAGAAATTTTCATCAAAAACACATAAATATATTCAAAGTTCATAAAAAGTGCATCACACAAGCATGTAAAAATGGATCCTACATAAAAGACCTTTGAGAGCTATGCCATTTTGACTCAAATTCTGCAAATCAACATTTAGCACATAAAACTCCATAAAATTTGCATGAAGTTGCATCTAACCACAAATGAGAAATGAAATCTCCAAGATTTGTCAAGAAAATGCAACATTTCTACCTTGTATCCTATAACCCCAAAGAAGTTCAAAACTGCAAAAATGACCAACTTACCACCATAATATCATTATAAGCACAAATATTAGAAAATTACCCACCCAACCTCACCAAAAACACAAGTGATCTGCTGCAGATTCTATTTTTCTGCTCTACAGAAGATACTTTTCCTCTGCAATAACCAGATTGTAGCTTTTCTGATTCACTAACCTTCCTCCATTTAAATACATCCAACCTCATCAAAAACATGAGCCATTTGCTGCAGACACCCTTTTTTACTGCAGATTTTATTTTTCCTCTGCATGAACTAGATTGCAGCTCCCAGACAGATTATGCAAAGAAAAGCTTATCGATTCTTTTGAAGGACAAAATTTTACAAGTTAAGAATTACTTCCCCATCAGTTCTCCAGCGTTTCTTCATTGTTTTAGATCTACAAGGGTCTAGATTTAACAATGTCTAAATTTTATTTTGGGGAGTTTTAAGATAAAAACAAAATTAATGAAAATGAAAGTAAATCAACAAAAGCAAAATAAAAGGACTTGGGATGCCTCCCAAGAGGGCTAATTTATAGTCCTTAGTGGACTTTTCATGAATTTCATTTGAAAAGAGGTGAGGGATTGGAGAGCTTGTAACAGCCTTGCTCCTAGTATTGGGTCTCCGTTATGTAATGCTTCAATCTATGCCCATTGACCTTAAAATTCCTGATTTTTCACTCCAAATTTCTATTGCTCCATAAGGGAAAACCTTAGAAACTCTATATGGACCAGTCCACCTTGACTTGAGTTTTCCAGGAACAATTTCAATCTTGAGTTGAACAACAAAACTGAATCACCTTCTTTGAATTCCTTTTTCCTCGGATGCTTATCATGCCAAACTTTAGTTCTTTCTTTGTAAATACGGGCACTTTCATAAGCATCCATCCTCAATTCCTCAAGCTCATTAAGTTGTAACAACCTTTTCTCACCAAATTGCTTAAGATCAAAATTCAAGGTCCGAATGGCCCAATATGCTCTATGTTCTAGCTCCACGTGTAAATGACAAGACTTACTATACACCAACCTAAAGGGAGTAGTTCCTATAGGGGTTTTGTAGGCGATCCTATATGCCCATAAAGCATCATCTAGTTTGATAGACCAATCTTTCCTAGAATTGTTCACTGTTTTCTCCAAAATATGCTTGAGCTCTCTGTTAGAAATTTCAACTTGTCCTGAAGTTTGAGGATGGTATGGGGTAGCTATCTTGTGCACTACACCATACTTCCTCATTAAGCTCTCAAATTGCTTATTACAAAAATGGGAACCCCCATCACTAATTATAGCCCTAGGAGCTCCAAATCTGCTCAAGACAAATTTTTTCAAAAATTTTACTACCACTCTAGCATCATTAGTTGGAGTTGCAATAGCTTCCACCCACTTTGACACATAGTCAACCCCAACTAAGATGTATCTATTACCATATGAAGGAGGGAATGGCCCCATAAAATCTATTCCCCAAACATCAAATAATTCCACTTCAAGAATATTATTTAGGGGCATTTGATCTCCTTTTGACAAATTTCCACTCCTTTGACATTTATCACAATCCAACACAAATTTCCTCACATCCTTAAAAAGATTTGGCCAAAAGAAACCAGCTTGCAAAATTTTACTAGCTGTCTTAGAGATGCCAAAATGTCCTCCATAATCAGAAGCATGGCAATGATGCAAAATACTGGATTTCCTCTTCAGGAATACATCTTCTAATTAGACCATCACAACATCTCCTAAAGAGTAAAGGATCATCCCATCTATAAAACTTCACTTCATGCAGAAACTTTTTCTTTTGTTGCCATGTTATACCTAGAGGTAAAACTCCACAAGATAAATAATTCACAAAGTCTGCATACCAAGGTAGTTTAGCAACAAGAGAGAAAAGTTGTTCATCCAAGAAAAACTCATCAATAGGGATTTCATCCAATTCTTCACCATCCAATTTCAACCTACTAAGATTATCAGCAACTACATTTTCAGCTCCTTTCTTATCTCTAATCTCTAAATCAAATTCTTGTAGCATCAGAATCCACCTAATGAGCCTCGGTTTGGCCTCCTTTTACTGAGCAAATACACGATGGTCGCATGATCCAAAATATAACCACCTTTGAGTCAATAATGTAAGGTCTGAACTTTTTCAATGCAAAGACAATTGCCAAAAATTCCTTTTCAGTTGTTGCATAATTTGTTTGAGCCTCATCCAGTGTTCTACTAGCATAATAAATAGCATAAGCCTTTTTGTCCTTTCTTTGACCAAGAATAGCCCCAATTGCATAGTTGCTAGCATCACACATAATTTCAAAAGGTAGGCTCCAATCGTGGTTGCATGATTGGTGCGATGATGAGAGCTTGCTTCAACTCGCAAAAGGCATCCAAACACTCTTGGTCAAATTCAAATGGTGTGTCATTACTTAACAAATTAGACAAAGGTTTAGCTATTTTAGAAAAATCCTTAATAAAGCGTCAGAGAACCCTGCATGTCCTAGGAAACTTGAATTCCCTTGACATTGGTAGGAGGAGCCATCTTCTCTATCACTTCAACTTTGGCTTTATCAACCTCTATTCCTCTGTTAGACACCAAATGTCCAAGCACTATCCCTTCCTGAACCATGAAATGACACTTTTCCCAGTTTAACACAAGGTCAGTATCTGCACATCGCTGCAAAATTTTAGAAAGGTTAGCTAAGCATATATCAAAAGAAGATCCATAATACTAAAAATAGTCAATAAAAACCTCCATTATGTCTTCAATGAAATCTGAGAAGATTGCCATCATGCACCTCTGAAAAGTGGCTGGTGCATTACACAACCCAAATGGCATCCTTCTATAAGCAAAGGTTCCATATGGACAAGTAAAAGTGGTTTTCTCTTGATCATTTGATGGATAGGGATTTGAAAAAAACCTGAATATCCATCTAAATAGCAAAAGTAAGAATGCCTAGCTAGTCTTTCCAACATTTGATCAATGAAGGGAAGTGGAAAGTGATCTTTTCTAGTGGTAACATTTAATTTTCTGTAATCTATGCACATTCGCCAACTAGTCATCGTTCTAGTGGGAATTAATTCATTATTTTCATTTTTGACAACTGTCATTCCACCCTTTTTTGGGACAACATGTACTGGGCTCACCCAAGTACTGTCTGAGATGGGATATATGATCCCTGCATCAAGCAACTTCAAAATTTCCTTTTTAACAACTTCTTTCATATTTGGGTTCAACCTCCTTTGATGTTCAATAGATGGTTTACAATTTTCTTCCAAACTGATTCTATGCATGCAAAAATGTGGGCTTATTCCCTTAATGTCATCTATGGTGTATCCCAAAACTTTCCTAAATTTTCTCAACACTCTTAACAACTTATCAGCCTCTAAAGTACTCAAATTTGCATTTACAATTACTGGATAAGTGTTATTAGTGCCAAGAAATTCATACCTGAGCTGAGAAGGAAGTTGCTTAAGTTCTACCTTAGGTGCATCTTCTTCCTTGAATGATGGTTGCTTAAATTCTGCTTTTTCCTTTTGTGTGAGTTGAAAAACTGGAGCAGAAATGAATGGTGGACTTCCCTCTAAGTGTTGAGTATATGCAGCTACATGAGGGTTGTCATAGTCTATGCCTCCTCCATGAACCAAACAATTTTCAAGTGGATCTTCTGGATATTTCTTTCTGAAGTGTTCTTCAACCAGCTCATCAATAATATCAACTCTCAAGCAAGTATCAGCTTCAGAATGATGCTTCTTCATAGAGTTATTAATATTGAAAATTAATTGCTCTTCACCAACCCTAAGAGTAAGCTTTTCTCCTTTCACATCAATCAATGCTCCTGCTGTAGCTAGAAAGGGTCTCCCCAAGATAATTGGAATATTAGAATCTTCCTCCATGTCCAAGATGACAAAGTCAACAGGTATATAGAACTTTCCAACCTTCAGGGGCACATTCTCCAAAATCCCTTCAGGATACTTGATTGTTCTGTCAGCTAACTGAAGAGAAATATGGGTTGGCTTTAGATCTCCCATGTTGAGCTTCTCATAGATAGAAAGGGGCATAAGGCTAACACTGGCCCCTAAATCACATAGAGCTTTTGTAGAACAAGACTCTCCAATGTGGCATGGAATTGAAAAACTCCCTGGATCCTTAAGCTTTGGAGGAAGTTTCCTTTGGAGGATAGCACTACATTCTTCCACAAAGCTACAGCTTTCATCATCTTCAAGTTTTCTTGTTTGAGAGAATTTCTTTCAAGAATTTTGCATAAGAGGGCATTTGTGAAAGAGCATCAACAAAAGGCACATTTATGTAAAGTTTCTTCAAAATCTCTAAGAACTTCCCAAATTGCCTATCAAGCTTGGCTTCGTGAAATCTTTGTGGAAAGGGAAGTTGTGGCTTGTAGGGCTCAGGAGGTATATACTTCTCTTCTTTTTCTTCAAATTTCTCCTTACATTTTTCTGCACTCTCTTGTTTTTCACTCTCATCAGTTCCTTTTTCATTTTCTCTCTTCTCACTGTTTTCACTCTTCTCATCATTTATAACTTTACCACTTCTTAAAGTAATAGCTTGACAATGCTCTCTTGGATTTTCTGGTTGACTTGGAAGCTTTCCAAAAGATTTGACACTTGAGGAAGATGCTTGTTGTGCAATCTGGTTTTCCAAAGATTCATTGTGTGTTTGCATTTGTTCCAGCCTTGCTTTCACCTCTCTCATCTCCTCATCATGCTTATTTTGGTTGGCAAGAATCTGTTGCAATAAGGCTTCAGTGGTGGAATTTCGTTCTTCTGCTTTTGGTGGAGGGTTCATATTTTTCTGAAAATTGGGCAATGGTTGCCTATTTTGCGATATGGAACTTGACTCATTGTGGTTGAAAATTCGATTTTGAACTTGACCTTGCTGATTGCCCCATGAAAAGTTGGGATGATTCCTCCAATTTGGATTGTAAGTTTGAGAATAAGGATTCCCCATTTGCTTGTTTCCATAATTACCAACATATCTCGCTTGTTCTCCATAATCTACTCCACACCGGTTGTTTCTCTGCATAAGCCACTTGTTGTGAACTTCGGTGATGATGATGAACTAACCAACATACTCAAATCTTCCATTTTCTTAGCAAGGACATTTGTAAGTGCATCAAACTTTGCATTAATCATGTTGAATGGATCAAGATCATACATTCCAAAGACTTGCCTTTTTCTCGAGTTGAGCTGGTCCTCTTGGACTACTCCAAAGATGAGTATTCTTATAAATTTTCTCTAATAACTCATAATCTACATCTTCATGCTTTATAATAAATTATCATCAATTTAGACCATCAATAATTCCACTGATAGCAGTAGAGACATATGTTTAGAAATTATGATTTATCATCCATTTTGGAATGGCGTGATGTGGGCATAATCTCTCTAATTCCTTCCATCTCATCCATGATTCATAGAGAGTTTCATCTTCTCTTGGTCCGAAAGTGTCATTTGATTCTCAACTCTTGAGTTTTTCCAGGTGGAAAATATTGTGCAAGAAATGCATCAGTTAGTTGCTCCCAATTTGTAATGGAGTTGTGAGGTAAAGAATCAAGCCAATCCAATGCTCTATCTTTCAAAGAGAATGGGAATAGCTTCAATCTTGCTGCATCATCAGATACTCCAGGTTGTTTTTGCATGTCGCAAATCATAGCAAACTTCTTCAGGTGTGTGTGTGGATTTTCAGAAGGATGTCCTCCAAATTGAGAGTTTTGGATCATTTGAAGAACTCCAAAATCCATCTTGTAACTATTTGCATCAATTCTTGGTCTTGCTATGCTCTCTCTCAAGTCATCAAAACGAGGAAAAGCATGATCCATCATACTTCCCCTAGGCACATTTGCATTAACAACTTCTTCACCTTGGGCTTCATTTTCATTGTTTTGACCATTTCCAGCATTACCAACACCAATTCTAACTCTTTCATCAGCCATGTTTGCTTCTAATTCAGTCTCTCTCGAAACTTCCTTCCTTCTTCTGGTTTCTTTCTTGTTGGCCTTACAAAATTTCTCAATTTCAGGATTAAACAGTAAGGTTGTGTCACTTGAGCTTCTAGCTCTTCTCATAAAAGATTAAAGGTACCTGAAAAAGAACAAACAAACACAAAATGAAAAGATAACAAAGATAAAACTAAAAACAACTAAAATAATCAAGAATTCAATCTTAAACAAACAACTCCTCGGAGGCAACGGCGCCAAAAACTTGATGCGTCCCAACCGCAAGTGCACGGGTCGTACAAGTAGTATAGAAAAATATCGATCCCACGAGGAGTTGTGTTAATGATTGAATTTTCGATATAAGAGTTGACTAAATTGAAGTATTTATGAGATTAAAATGATGAATTAATGGGTAATGGAGTATGAAATCTAAATGTGCAAAATTAATATTCTATTCAACAATGTATTAATTAAACTAAAATTGCATCAAATAGAAATAAGCAAGTTCAAATATGGCAATATTTAAATTGGCAAATGATTAAATTCGATTAGAAATTAACAATGGTAAAAAGCTGATTCCGGAGTTCGGGATTTCATATTCGAGCTATTTTGGGATTTTAAATTGGTTGTCCAATCTTATGAAACTTATGAGTTTTAAGGAGATTAATTCTTAAATCCTTTGAATTCCCTTTCGGGTGAGACAAAGAGTGCCTTAATCAAACTAATCCTACTTTCGTGGAGTTAGAATTAATTAAGACCCATTAAGTTCCTTAATTAATCTGTGAATCCTCTTAATCCTTAGCCTATTTCTAGGTCTAAGTTAATTAAGTCCAATTTCCTGATTATCTATCACAAGGCCTTCTCCTTTCGGTGCTTCAACCATGGATTAAGAACATTACTCAATGGGATCCTACATTAAGCATGTCATTAAGCTTACAAGAAATGAATAAAACTCATTAAGGCCACAAAATATGGATTACCCAATCAAAATCCACAAATATCTCAAATATTACAACCCTTACTCCAGAATCAAAAGTAAACTACTCACTATCCATAATGCTTACAAGATATGATGAGTTTAAATGGAAATAAAGCTTTAATCTAAGCTAAGAAGTAAGGAATTAAACACTAGAAATGTAGAAAAGTGTAAAGAAAGAAAGAAATCTGCAAATCTTAGTTGAAAATGGTGTGGAAGGTGGAAATGACTCTTCAAATTCTGCTTAGCCTCCTCCTTTCTTTCTTTGCTCCTTGCCTCCCCCTCTAAAATGAGAAAATGGGACTATATATAGCATTTTTCTGACATGGAGCCCTAAAATAGTATGTTCTAGGAGGAATACATTAAGGGAATCTTCTGCCAGCTCATTAATGAACTCTTTATGGGACTGCATAAGTGGACTGCATAAGTTATGCAGTCCCTTATGCGATTTCTGGTTCGGGTCACTTATGCGAAGTCGCATGACTTGGTGCATAGGTTATGCACAATTTCGTGAATCTGCATAAGGGAGGTGAGAATGTGCATAAGCTATGCACTCCTTATGCACATTTACCGGTTCTCGAATGTTGTTCTTCCTCCTTATGCAGAACTGCATAGCTTATGCGGCAAGTTATGCACAGTTTGGTCTATGCATATTTTAGCTTGAAAACTTGCTTTTAGCATCTTTTTGCTGTAGAAGACACTCCTCAATGACAAATTTCTCTTTAGTCCTTCAAAAACACCATTTTTCCTACAAAACAAAGTAAAAATTACAAATTAGTGCAAAATTGACAACTATGAAAAACTAACTAATTAACTAATGAAATTAGCTAAAAAATGACTAATAATCAAATAAAATGATTGTGAAATTAGACCTAAATGACTATGCAAAATGTGTGCATCAGCTACAAGCTAAAATATATATTGATCCGATTAATGTACATTGGTGATGTGGTAGAAAATCCCCCAGTGACGCAACCTAGCTATTCTTATGACCCTAGCAAGATGTCCTTAACGTTTTCTTTCAACAAAGCAGAAGGCACTAGTATTGGAAGAGATCTTGATGACTATCACAATGATGAGAAAGACAATGGAAAGCGCAGATTTGATGCGGAAGGAACAGAACGACAGGGTAAATCTTCACTCCAATGTGTCTCTTTTTCTGTACTTTTTTTTGGTATTGAGGTCATTCATGTTGTCTTTGTCCCTTACAGTTCCCATAATTATAATACAATTTAAATCATTAAACTTTAGTTGGTGTTTCACGCGTTCCAAACTTCATTATTTGGACAACTAAATTCATAAAAAAATTTTACGAAAAGAATGAAAAAAAGATGAAATTTGAGGAAAAGAATGGGTCTGAATCATTAGTATCTTTGGTTTTCACACCTTTGAGTCTCCCAGAACTACCAAGGCATCCTTCCATTGCTTAGTCTTGGCTTAATCCCTTTTCTCTAATGATTGAGGGATAATAACAAGCGTGATGAAGTGGGAAAGGGATAGATAATGAAAAACTACAGACTGACATAAAAGGAGTTGGCTCCTTGTCTTGGAAGAAGGTGGGGATGGGTTACCTGGGTTCTCATATTCCGTGTTCAATTCTAACTCCATGTAACTATCTTTTTTCTCTCTTTTCTTTATTTAGATGCAACTATGTTTTGATGTTTCTTTTTGTAACTCTTATTATAATCTAAAAAAAAATCCAGTTATCGTCTCTTCTCCACATTCCAATGAGCAAAACAAAGGGAAAGATAAGATCCTTACCACTCAAGGAACTCAACAATCCTCTAGTAACCAAATGTGTATATCCAACAAGTTGAGAAAGGACGAGAGCATAGAAGAAGAGGATGAGGTTGAGAGTGGATATAGTGAAGATCATGAGGCCCAAGAGGAGACCCTTTTCATGGATACTATTGTGGATCATCATTTCCTTAACTCAACCTCTTACAATCACTCATTCAATACAGTTGATGCTCAAAGCTGTGTCTTCAAAAGCCTTGCTCCATCCCTTGAATGTGAGGCTTCTTCTTCAAGTGGTCAGGTTTGTCCTTTTTTACTTAATTTTTCCTCTTTTATTATTTTGTTAGTGACTAACTCTTTTATTTTTTCATATACAGGCCCCTTTCTGCATTCTAGAGGATGCTAGTTTGGAGCAATTCAACAATCCTCTAGAGTCATTGGACTTGTCCTTTTTGGATCTTACTTCTGTTGTGCCATCCTTTACTTCATTAGAAGAGCCTTCTAGCCCAGAGGAAGTTGAGCCTGCAAAGACCAAGCTGATGGAGATTCTAACAATAAAACTTCCTGACCTGAGTGTAGAACAAAGAGATGTGGCATTAGGAGCCATCAAAATCCTACTTAGAAGTCCATCTCATACATTGGAGGTCCGAGAAAGGTTGGACAAGCTACAGATAGAGATTCCCCAGTTGATCACTTCCTACTCTGCCTATCAGCTTGAGCTAACCTCTCTGACTAATCACTTGGACAACTTTGTTTCCAAGACTACTAGAGCTAGAGAGTTGACAGAGAAGATCAAGGCAGCCAGAGAGAGAGACCAAGAGCTGAGGAATAGAATTCTTAAGCTACAGGCCCAGATTAACATGCTTTATGAGGAGATTGATATTTTAAAGCAGGAGGCTTATTCTAATAAGAATTTGGCAGATACTATTGCTCAGGAGTGGCATGCAAATTCTAAGGACCTTCAGACTTTAGCAGCATCAATAGAAACTGAGTGCCCTATGGCTCAAAAATGGTCTCATCAGCGCCAACAAGTAAGTCAACTAGTCCAAGCTCTTTCCAACCAATGGGATGCATTGTGCTCCTTTCAATTGTAGTACATTTCTTTCGGAAAATTCTTAGATACTTCATTAAAAGGAAATATTAACGTTAGTATACTAAAAATGCTCTTCCTAAAAATGGTGGATGAATGCTTTTAAAGTTTGGATGTGTTCGTGTTGGGCACAACTTTCCCTCCCCCAACCCCATCAAACAAGGTGCTGAATGCATATTTTTTTATTTTTGTAATGTTGCGAAGGCATAGTCTTAAGTTTCTAAATAGGTTTAATAGATCATTGATACAAACATTTTTCCCATGTGAGAGTTTTAGTATAATCTTTCAAAGCTATTGAAAGACATTTTTAATAAATAAAACTATTGAAACTTGTAATGTTATAGATTCAAGCGGCCATAAAATGATATGCAGATTACTTACAACAGTATACGGTTACATATAAACCGTTTATTACAATTGAAATTTACTTTCTCTTTCCATTTATTTTTATGGTGTACTGTAATTTGCAGTGGCTTATTCCAATAGTATTCATGCTTAGGGTGGTTAATTTGGTTTAATTTGATGTTTTATTCATGTTCTAAAGTTTCAATATATGTAATGGACCAATTTGCCTTCTTATAAAATTCGCCTAAAAGGTAAAATTCACGATTCTAAGGCGGCGTTTGGAACACCGTAATCAACATGATTACATTGCATTGTTGATTACCATGTTTGGTTAAGTAAAATATTTTTATTATGTAATGGTGATTATCCCAATATTTTTTTACTACATATTTTGATGTAATCACGATTACATAATAAACACAATGTATTCATGATCACATTACCAATGTATTCATGATCACATTACAAGGCCTCTCACTTGACTTTTCACAAGTTTCTATTGGAGGAGCGGAAGCATGAAAAACACAAATTTATACTATTGAATCAAAATTTTTCACCTAGGGTCACATGCATAATGCAAGATTTATTTTTATCTATTCGATTTCAATGATAAACAACATATTAAAACTCTTTTAATATGTTTTTGGATCTGTATTTGCCATTTAAGATTTTAAAATTAATCAGATTAATTTTAGAACCCTAGATTAAATCAAGAACAAATACACTAACCTCTTGATGCACTGCAGCATATTTGTACCTTTGGGATGCGTCTTTAGGACACCAAATGTTGTTCACACCAAGTTCACCTATGGCAGCCCTTGAACAGCTTCTAAAACTTTTTTTATTAATTAGAAAATCAAGTTTTGCTTTTTAAGAGATTAAAGATGTAAACAGGACACTATAAGTGATTTCTAGTATTTTTAATTCAAGAGATTATTTGCTAATCTCTTGGAATAGATGAGAGATGAAGAGAGAATGGGAACCACAAGGGTGGCGGCACAAAGGAGGCAATAGCTGGTTGTGTTATTTTTTTTTATATAACAACACTTATATAGCTAGGTCACCACTTAAAACTCTTGTCACATGTCATTTTCTGATTGGTTCTAGGTTTAATTGATCCAATCACATTGTGCCAAGTGTCAAACCTATATTTAATATTAATTTTAATCATCTTATATGATTACAAGACATTTAGCAAGCTTATGTGTAGTGTCATATGTCACCATCTCATGGTGTCACATGTCACCCTGTGAAATGACCAAAATGCCCTTGTGTCTTAATTTTGAGTTCTCAACCCAAAATAATTATTTCTCTTCTTCTAATCAATTTATATCAAATATAAATTAATTAATTAATCTTTATTAATTAATTTCTCATTAATTAAATTCATAATTAAACACTTTAAATATAAATTTAACTTATACTATACATCCAATAATCTAGATTTGGTTTCAAGTCATGCTAGGGACTTTGCAATCTAATTGCAAACCAAACCTATTTAATTAATCAATTAAACTCTTTAATTAATTAATTAAATCATATTTAATTTGATGATTACTTGTGTATGTGTGTGACTTACTAGGCTAATCACTAATTAGCAATGAAACATGATATCAACTCTTAATATCATCAGAACTCTTTCTTACCATAAATGATTTCTCTAAACTATTTTATGCACCTCATAGACTATGGTTAACACCTAGCATAGCATGCCATGGCCACCCAATTAGTAATAAGGTTTACCTTAAATGAACTTATAATCATATGTTACCATGCACTAGAATCTCTCTGTTACAAAATCCCAATTCAAGCTGGAGTCATGATTTATGTCAAACCCCATTTGCTATGAATATTATGTTCTCTTTTAATTCCAGTTCTTGATTAAAAGATTTTTCTCATCAGAAACTCTTTTCTGAATAAATCTGTCTGTCCTAGTCAGGAACTTGAAACATCAAGAACATTAAATGAACATAGGATTTTATCCCTATTTACTTAGAGGAACAGATTCCATCTTGATCAACACCTATCTCCATAGATAACTAGTAGGAGCCAACACAGGCCCATATACCCATACACAGTACAAGTATGAAAGCAGTATCAAACTCAAACCACCTATATACAAGATAACTGTGCTATCTCAGGTCTAAAGATTATATGCACTGATATAATTTATGACAATGCATTGACAAGAGTAAACTCCATGTGCTTGTCATAAGTGTCACTGGTTCGGCCTACTTATCATGTATAAGTGCCTATCATGTTTGTTATATGGCATGAGACTCACCATTCCATCTTATTTATATCTCATATAAATAACTTGGGAATAAACATGAATATAATCTTTCTGGATAAGTCATGTCCTTATTATGAAGTATCATCGATTGTAAACCTATTTATGATACTTTGTACTAGAGATACTGTCACTCATATTCTTAACAACTTAAGAATAGAATTTCTAACAAAATATCAATGGACCTTTTCTATTACACATAAATATATTATGTAAATGGAAAAGTGAAAAATGTCTTTTATTAATAAAAGATGTGATACATACTAAATGGTATGCTCTAGGGCATACTACTAACAATCTCCCACTAGCACTAGAGCCATTCATTAAAATATCTTAGACCCATCTTCTCAAGATGTTGGTCTAGCTAAGTCTGTGACATGGGCTTAGTGAATGGATCAACTGGATTTTCAGCTGATGCTATTTTTTGCAAGACTACATCGCCTCGCACAACTATTTCTCTAATAATGTAGTAGTGCCTTTCTATGTGTTTGGATTTCTGGTGAGACCTGGGTTCCTTAGCCTGTATGACTGCTCCATTGTTGTCACAGTGAAGTGGAACTGCTGACTCAAAGGAAGGAACTACTGCAAGTTCAGTCACGAACTTCTTTATCCAAACAGCTTCCTTTGCAACATCTGATGCAGCAATATACTCAGCCTCGGTAGTGGAATCTGCAGTCGTGCTCTGTTTGGAACTCTTCCAACTGACTGCACCTCCATTACAAATGAACACATATCCAGAGATAGACTCTCTATCATCAATATCTGATTGGAAATCAGAAGTATAACCATCCAATTGCAAGTCTCCACCTCCATAAATCAAGAATAAATCCTTAGTTCTTCTCAAGTATTTAAGGATATTCTTGACAGTTATCCAGTGTTCCAAACCTAGATTGGATTGATACCTGTTAGTCAAACTAAAAGCATATGCGATATCCGGCCTAGTACACAACATTGCATACATTAAACTTCCAATAGCCGAAGCATATGGAATCCTGGCTATTTTATCTCTTTCTTCAGGTGTCTTTGGAGACATCTCTTTAGAAATATGGATACCATGTCTCACTGGTAACAATCCTCTCTTGGAATCAAGCATGTTAAACCTCTTTAACACCTTTTCCAAGTATAGACTTTGGGATAAACTAATTATTCTTTTCGCTCTATCTCTATAGATGCGAATCCCAAGAATATAAGTTGCCTCCCCTAAGTCTTTCATGGAGAATGTATTTGACAACCATACCTTTACAGTTGTCAACATACCTGTGTTATTACCCATCAACAGTATATCGTCTACATATAAGACAAGGAAAGTGATAGCACTGTCACTAACCTTCTTATATACACATGGCTCATCCTCATTTTTTATAAAACCAAATGATTTAATGGCTTCATCAAAACGGATGTTCTAACTCCTCAAAGCTTGTTTCAACCCATAAATGGATCGCTTTAGCTTACATACTTTGGAACCATCTTAGGATTCAAAACCCCTAGGTTGTTCCATGAAAATGTTTTCATCAATGTATCCATTGAGAAAAGCTATTTTAACATCCATCTGCCAAATCTCATAATCATAGTATGCAGCTACTGCTAATAGAATCCTAATTGATTTAAGCATGGCAACAGGCGAGAAAGTCTCCTCATAGTCGATTCCTTACCTTTGACGAAACATTTTCGCTACTAGCCTTGCCTTATAGGTCTTTACCTTTCCATCAGAACCAATTTTCTTCTTGAAAACCCATTTGTTCGCTATAGGTATAATACCTTCAGGTGGGTCAACAAGATCCCAAACTTAATTCTTATACATGGAATCAATCTCGGATTTCATAGCATCAATCCATTTTGAAGAGTCTATATCTGATATAGCTTCTTCATAGGTAAGTGGATCATCTCCATGATCAACTTTTTCATGAGTATACAACTCTTGTTCTTCTTCATGAAGAAAATCATATCTCACTGGTGGGTGAGATACCCTGGTTGTTCTACGAGGAACAGCTGTAGATGTTTCATCAATAGGTGTAGGTTGACTAGATGGATCTGTATCCATCTGATCTGTTGGTTGATCAGAATTCTCCAATAACTCTATTTGCCTTCCTTTGCCTCCTTCTTGAACAAACTGTTGTTCAAGAAATGTGTCATCTCTACTTACCACAACCTTTTGTGAAGTAGGCAAATAAAAATAATATCCAAAACTATCTTTTGGATATCCAATAAATCAACCCTTTTCTGATCTGGTTTCTAATTTATCAGTGTTTAGTTTTTTGATATAAGCTGGACAATCACAAATCTTAACATGCTTAAGACTTGGTTTTCTTCTATGCCATATCTCATAAGGTGTGGAAGAAACTGATTTTGATGGAATCCTATTCAGAATATATAAAGCTGATTCTATTGCAAATCCCCAAAAGGAGATTGGCATATCAGTATAGCTCATCATACTACGTACCATATCCAATAGGGTATGATTTCTCCTTTAAAATGCACCATTCAACTGTGGTGTTCCTGGAGGAGTCAGCTGGGAAACAATGCCGTGCTCTCTCAAGTATTTATCAAATTCAGTACTCAAATATTCACCTTCATGATCTGATCGAAGAGCTTTAATACTCTTTCTTGTTTGATTTTCTATTTCAGATTTAAATTCTTTGAATTTTTCAAAGGATTCATGTTTGTATTTCATCAAATACAAATATCAAAACCTTGATTTATCATCAATAAAGGTAATAAAGTAATGAAAATCACCTCTAGCCATTTCTTTAAATGGACCACATACATCACTATGTATTAGCTCCAAAATATTTTCAGCCCTTAGTCATTGTCCAACAAAGGGTGATCTAGTCATTTTGCCCTAAAGGCAAGATTCACAAGTTGGAGTAGGCTCAGAGCCTAATGAGGAAAGAATCCCCATTTTCTCCAATTTTGCAATCCTATCTTCTGCAACATGACATAACCTTAAGTGCCAAATATATTTTGAACTTGAGTTGGTTTTCACCATGGCATTGCATTCATTTAGATCACTTGCATTCATTTTGTGTTTGTCATTATTATCCAAATAATAAAGACCATCATTCATATAACCCGAACTAACATATTTATTTCCAAAATAAATATTGCAAACATCATCTGTGAACTGAAATTCATAACAATTTCTAGTCAAACTAGATATAGAGATGATATTCTTAAAAGCATCAGGTACATATAAAATATTATCCAAATACAAAACATGTCTAGACATATAAAAAGATTTAGATCCTATGGCTAAAGTTTCAACAGTTGAGCCATTGCCAATCCAGACTCTAACATCTCGAGAACGCAAGCTGCTACTATTTGGCAGTTCCTGCATATCATAAGAAATGTGAGGACTGGCACCATTATCTGAAACCCAAGCTGTAGATGAACTATGAGTATCATCAGAATCTAAATAACAAGATATAGACATACCTTCCGAAGGTCTATCCTTCTTATCCTTCAGAGAAGTAAGATACTCTGGACAGTTCCTCTTCTAGTGCCCATCCTTCTGGCAGTGGAAACACTTTCCTTTGCCTCCATTAGCTTTAGTCTTTCCTTTCTGTTTAGCTATTTTCTTGGAATGATTAGGAATTTGAGGTTTCTTTTTCTTATTGCCCTTCTTCTTGTTAGACTTTCCAGTAGAAGAAGATGCAATCAAAGCTACCTCTTTTCCTTTATTGCCCGATATATTCTTTTGGGCAATAACCAGCATGTTGAGTAAACCAGCCAAGGTGCATTTCTGTTTAGTCATATGAAAATTTATCACAAAATTTCCAAAAGACTCAGGAAGGGACTGAAGGATCAAATCCGTCTGTAGTTGGAAATCCATGTTAAAGTCAAGATGTTCTAGCTGCTCAATCAGCCGAATCATCTTGTGGACATGATCCTCAACATTCTGTCCCTCAGACATCCTCATACGGAATAGCTTTCTAGATATCTCATACCTAGCATTCCTGCTGTGCTCACCATATAACTCTTGTAGGTGAAGGAGGATCTCACTCGCACTCTGCATGTTCTCATGCTGCTTCTGTAACTCATTACTCATGGAAGCAAGCATGTAACACTTAGCTCTCATATCATGCTCCTTCCACTTGTCCAAAGTTTCATGTTCCTCTTGGATGGCCTCTAGAGGTAAGGGACCAGGAACATTTGAGTCTAGAACATATCCTATATGTTCAAGGTTCAAGACAAATTTCAAATTTCTTAGCCTATCAGACAGATTAGGTCCTGTCAACTTATTGCGATCAAGTATGCTTACAAGGATATTGGATGGTGGTGGTTATTCTGTGCTCATTATTATCAGAAAATTAACTGCAGAAAATAACCAGATTAATTAGTAAATGTATAATGTAATTAACCAAAATGATTATAGTCTTTTAATCAAATTGGTCCTCCCACTAACTTAGCTAATCCTACACTTTCAAAGTAAAAAACGAAAATCCTGGTCGGATGGATTTCTAGTGGATGATTGAATTCTTATAATTCTATTGATCATCCTCAGGTACATCCATTATTGGAATTACAATAAACTATAAGTGAACAACTTCCTTACCCATCACATCTCATGTGAGGTTCAATCCTTTACCTAGCCCCTAATGCTCAAAATCTCAGGTACATTCATTATTGACTTATCTTGCATTAGTTAAGTTGATTCCATTGAGCCAGTAATTATGCAAATAATTTAATATCCTCAGGTACATCCAATATTGGCCATCAAACCATTTACATATTTACAACATCTCATGCTTAATAATTATTCTTAAGAAAATCTCTTAAATTAATTGCATCTTATGCAAGTATTTAAAATTTCTTAAAATAATTGTCTTAATGGAGGGCCCATGTTATAATTACTTTAATTATAGCATTTTCAACTTAATCATTTGTTTGGAAGATTTGATGGTCATTCTAATTACTATTAAGATCTCACTTTGCACATTATCCATTTAGCATGTATATATCACATACTTGCATACATTCTCATACATCTCATGCATTCATGGATAAACAGTAAATATAGTATGATCATGGACTTTTCTAAGGGATTCAATTCTGAGCCATCAAGAATTGAATCAGGGCATTCCTACGTGCATTTCATTCATTCATATTACAAGAGTTGCTGAAGGAGTACATAATCAACACTTGATATTGAATTCCTCTCACTGGTCCCACCAATGCTCTTGACCTCCTCGATCTTCTTGCAATCCAATATTACATTGTAATCCTTGACATACCAAGGCGAATTTACAAGAACTAGAAAATGAAATTACAATCCAAAAATTATTACAACCTTAATAATACATGTACAAAATAAATTAAAATAAATTAATTAAATTACAATCCCAAAGAAACATAAAAGAAATAAATCCAATCACATTGGTCTTTTATAGTCCATAATCATCCATCATGCATATCACTATTTAACAATTAAATAAAACATACATACTTTAATTAAATTGAATATCTCATATTCAACATAAAAATCTAGATTTGAATATAATTCAAACAAATTTAAAAATTTAGATTTGAATCACATTCAAACAAATTTCAAAAATTCATATTTGAATCACATTCAAACAACCTTAAAATTTCAGATTTGAATCACATTCAAATAATTTTTTAAAAATCAGATTTGAATCACATTCAAACAATTTTTAAAAATTCAGATTTGAATATTATTCAAACAACTTTAAAAATTCAGATTTGAATATGATTCAAACAACTTTAAAAATTCAGCTTTGAATCACATTCAAACAACTTTTAAAATTCAGATTTGAATCACATTCAAACAATTTTTAAAATTCTGATTTGAATCAAAATTTAATTGTGTGATTAAAATTCTAATTAAACAATTTAATTAAACATAGGATGAGCCTTTAGATCATACAACAATTGCAAATTAAAAAGCCAAACCTTGCGCCATCCATGGAGGCCAAAGATGGCGCACCAATGATGGTGTTCTTCACCCAAGCCGCCACCTTTCTTGCAACCAGCAATGGATCTATTATCTTATGACTATTCCACACAATTAAATCATATAATCAACAATCTAAATGGCAAATATAGTGGCTCTGATACCAATTGGAGGAGCAAAAGCATGAAAAACACAAGTTTATACCATTGACTTCAAAATTTTTCACCTAGGGCCATATGCATCATGCAAGATTTATTGCTATCTATTAGATTTCAATGATAAACAACATATTAAAACTCTTTTAATATGTTTTTGGATCTGTATTTGCCATTTAAGATTTTAGAATTAATCAGATTAATTTTAAAACCTTAGATTAAATCAAGAATAAATACACTAACATCTTGATGTACTGCATCGTATTTGTACCTTTGGGATGCGTCTTTAGGACACCAGATGTTGTCCCTCTAGCTTGTCCACACCAAGTTCACCTATGGCAACCCTTGAACAGCTTATAAAGCTTTTTCTATTAATTAGAAAATCAAGTTTTGCCTTTTAAGAGATTAAAGATGTAAACAGGACACTAGAAACGATTTTTAGTATTTTTAATTCAAGAGATTGTTTGCTAATCTCTTGGAATAGATGAGAGATGAAGAGAGAATGGGAGCCACAAGGGTGGCGGCACAAAGGAGGCAGCAGCTGGTTGTGTTATTTTTTTTTTTTCATAACAACACTTATATAGCTAGGTCACCACTTAAAACCCTTGCCACATGTCACCTTCTGATTGGTTCTAGGTTTAATTAATCCAATCACATTGTGCCAAGTGTCAAACCTATATTTAATCTTAATTTTAATCATCTTACATGATTAAAAGACATTTGGCAAGTTTATGTGTAGTGTCATATGTCACCATCTCATGGTGCCATATGTCACCTTGTGAAATTATCAAAATGCCCATGTGTCTTAATTTTGAGTTCTCAACCCAAAATAATTATTTCTCTTCTTCTGATCAATTTATATCAAATATAAATCAATTAATTAATCTTTATTAATTAATTTCTCATTAATTAAATTCATATTTAACACTTTAAATATAAATTTAACTTATACTATACATCCAATAATCTAGATTTGGTTTCAAGTCATGCTAGGGACTTTGCAATCTAATTGCAAACTAAACTTATTTAATTAATCAATTAAACTCTTTAATTAATTAATTAAATCATATTTAATTTGGTGATTACTTGTGTATGTGTGTGACTTACTAGGCTCATCACTAATTGGCAATGAGACATGATATCAACTCTTAATATCATCAGAACTCTTTCTTACCATAAATGATTTCTCTAAACCATTTTATGCACCTTATAGACCATGGTTAACACCTAGCATAGCATGCCATGGCCACCCAATTAGTAATAAGGTTTACCTTAAATGAACCAATAATCATATGTTACCATGCACTAGAATCTCTCTGTTACAAAATTCCAATTCAAGCTGGAGTCATGGTTTATGTCAAACCCTATTTGCTATAAATATTATGTTCTCTTTTAATTCCAGTTCTTGATTAAAAGATTTTTCTCATTAGAAACTCTTTTCTGAATAAATCTATCTGTTCTGGCTAATAACTTGAAACATCAAGAACAATTAAATGAACATAGGATTTTATCCCTATTTACTTAGAGGAACAGATTCCATCTTGACTAACACCTATCTCCATATATAACTAGTAGGAGCCAACACATGCCCATATACCCATACACAGTACAAGTATGAAAGCAGTATCAAACTCAAACCACCTATATACAAGATAACTGTGCTATCTCCGGTCTAAAGATTATATGCACTGATATGATTTATGACAATGCATTGACAAGAGTAAACTCCATGTGCTTGTCATAAGTGTTACTGATTCGGCCTACTTATCATGTATAAGTGCCTATCATGTTTGTTATATGGCATGAGACTCACCATTCCATCTTATTTATATCTCATATAAATAACTTGGGAACAAACATGAATACAATCTTTCTGGATAAGTCATGTCCTTATTATGAAGTATCCTCGATTGTGAACTTATTTATGATACTTTGTAGTAGAGATACTGTCACTCATATTCTTAACAACTTAAGAATAGAATTTCTAATAAAATATCAATGGACCTTTTCTATTACACATAAATATATTATGTAAACAGAAAAGTAAAAAATGTCTTTTATTAATAAAAGATGTACAAGATACATATTAAATGATATGCTCTAGGGCATACTACTAACATCTATTACTATTACCACTATTACCACCACATTGCCACCTGGCCACCACCCCCACCTCCCAACCACCACCATCACCACCCCCACCACCATCAACTAACCACCACCACCACCACCACTCAGTCACCACCATCAACCAACCACCACCGCTGTCGCCGCCGCCGCCACCGCCACCACCACCATCCGACTACCACTACCACCATCCCAACACCACCACCACCACCCCCACCCCTGCCACCCGACCATCACCACTGCCACCTAACCATCACCACTACCCAACCTCCATCACCGTCACCACTCAACCATCACCGCCACCGCGCGACCACCACCACTACACAACAACTACCACCACTCTACCTGCCGGCCATCAACACCACCACCACCAGGCCTAGCGGTTATGGTATTGACGGTGGCAAGGTAGTGGTGGTGAAGTGGTAGTACTAGTGGTGATAGTGATGGTGGTGGTGACCTAGTTGTGGTGTGGTGGCAGTGGTAGTGATAGTAGTAGTATTTTAATTACATTACATAAAAAAAAAAATATGTAAATAAATATGGAATTGTAATGGTCATTACATTACATGTTTGTTCTCCCAAATAAGGTAATGTATTGCTCAATACAGGCTAATTATTTGATGCATCGGAGTACTAAAAAATAGTGTTTTCTCTTTTACAAAAAAGTGAGCTCCTCCTACAATATAGAGAGTGAGTCCCAAATGATTGTGAGAGATGGTGCACCTAATAATTTCTCCTTAATACATTACATTACATTATAATTTTGATTACATAAAATTTGATTTCTGCTTACCAAACACCACCTTAGTGAAAAATCTTAATTCATTTGAATAATACTGAACTTGCCCTTGACACAGATATGACAGTATTTTTATATTAGAAGAACAAAATAGAAAACTAACAGAATACGTGGCGCAAGGTACAAACACCTGGCACAAGCCTCTTCTTATCTAAAAAATACACAAGTTAAATTACACCGTTTTATGTCTTCTTCATACGTCCCCTCTAGTCGAAGCTTTTGAAAAAAGATTGTAAACCCAAGCTCTGCTAAGAAGATGTTGATGCTGTTGTTTACTCAAAGCTTTCGTCAATAAATTCGCTAATTGATCTTCTGAAGAAATATGAGAAGTTGCTATCATCCCCTCCTAAATTTTGTCTCAAATGAGATGACAGTCAAGTTGCTATCATCCCCTACTATCTGGTTGTCACAATAAACCTGAGCTGGAGGAGAAAAATTTTGAAAAGGCAAACAATTTACAAGTGAGCTCAGCCATAGCCCTATATTCTGCTTCTGTCGAGGACCTAGAAACAATCGTTTATCGCTTAGTTTTCCATGAGATCACAAAATTACCAAGCTTAACACAATAGCCAGCAGAGCATTCTGATAATCCAATTCCGAAAAAACTTAACAAGAAACCAATCATTCCTAAGATCAAGAACCTCAAGATAACCTCGATTCCAAAAAGTATGGACCTTAGAATTGAGAGCCCCATAACCTTTTTTTCTTCCCCAAAAGCCTTACAACAATAAACTTGCCTAAATTCTTCCTCAACTCCTTCTAACAGTCCCCAATGATAATGGTCCAGAACAATCAATGCAATGTTGGGTGAGATTAATTGTATTTTAATGGATTAGACTATTGTAACTATTTGTCCTTTTTTGGGCTTTAATGCAAGACTATTGCAGATCGGAAAAAAAAATCCCCTTCAATTACAATCCTTCAATCTTCTCGCGCCTTAGCCAAAAGAATGGCCTCTCTAGCAACCATGGCTTCCAAAACTAACACTCCCTTTGGAACAAATCCTTAGCAAGAAAAGAATTCTTTTCTATTAATAGAATTCAATTAATTTCTATTAACAATAGAATTTTTTTGTTTGGAATAAATTTAAAGACAAAAGAATTCATTAGAATAAATCAATAATGAATTCAAATTATCTTATTTCCCTTGTTACCCTTAATTATCTTTTAAATTAAATATTGATATTTATACTTATAAATAACAACTATTTTTGTCATATTAAATATATTTTATGAAAAATTATTATTTATTATTAAGATCCAATAATATGATTTTATACAAATTTTGAAATATAATTATCAAAAAAATCTGAGTTTTTTAATTTCCAAGTAAACCAACAGATAGTTTCAGAAAAATAAAATAAATAAACCAACGGATGGACTTCTATCTTTTTTTTATATTATTTTTTAAAAAAAATAAACAAAATAACATAATAAAGTTTTTAAGCCATTAATAGCAGTGGATCAAGCCATCCTTGCGCACCTACGACAAGAAGAATTCCAAAAAACAATATTTGAGACACTCAAAATTAAAATGAAAGAATAAAATTCAACACACAATAAAACACCCACAGATCAAGATATTAATGGCAGCAGATCTGGAAAAAAAAAAAGAAAAAAAAAAAAAAAGAAGAAGATTTATTTGCTCTTTGGATGTTGAGAAAGTTAGGGAAAAGTGATAGAGTGAGAAAAGTACAAATGTGAGAGACAGAAATAAAACGTAAAAAGGGATATGAGAGTTAACAGAGGGGTAACTAAGAAATTTTGATATTAGGATCTTTAATATAAATCATTTCTCTCAAAATTTGGCTAATTTTGGCCAAAATTACTTCTAGTTCAAAATTAATTCTCAAATGATTTCAATAGAATTGAATTCTTTTTCAATTAATCATTCCAAACACAAAAATTAGAAAAAAAAATTCAATTCTTTTGAATTCTCATGAATTCTGCCATTCCAAACGCAGTGTAAGGGATCAAAGAGACTTAATTTACCTTGTAAGATAGAGGTGAATTTAAAAGAAAAATAATAATAAAGTTAGTAACTTGTATGAAATAATCATAAAAATTAAATAACCACACGTAATACTTACCCAACACCCAACACTTCAGAGGCTTAATGTCATGACCCAAATTTTGGGCCGGACTGGCATTACGTCTTAGATCAGCAGTATAAACCCTTCAAAACCCGTAGTAAGTCTAACTATTATTAGCCCAATCATAAAGCCCATAATTGTGGTTCAATTTCAAGAAAACAAACGGACAAAGTCCGATCATAAATTGGACTATCCAACGGGGAGATCTCAACTCACCTAACCTGTAATTACAAATCATTTTAATTTGGGGAGCTCAGCTCACCCTCACAAAATAATCAAATGGGAGCTCAGCTTCCTAATCCAGAGTATATATCCATTTCACACATCTCACATGTCCATATAATAGATTTCCAACTTAAAAAGAAATGAATTATTACAGTTCAAATAAGATTAAAACATTTCTAGCACATGTGGAGCTTCTATATTAAAAACAAAAAAAGGAAAATACAATTAAATGGCTGCTGGTAAACCTACGAGAAAGAAAGCGGGTTAATCTCAAAGAATCCGCTTGTCACCTAAGGATGAGCGTTTGACTCATAGAGTAAGATATTGATTTTAAATACAATTTCTATAACTATCTAAAGCTAATGCATCCCTAAGTATGAAATATAACATATATAAACATATTCAACCAAATTCAAATAATACTCACACAAAAATAATTTAGAGCACTCACACATCCGTGTATCACATTACTGTATATAAATATGGGAGTTGATCCCCTACACAACTCTCTTAATCCAATACCTGCCAGCAAGATCAACTCAAGCCGGACTTTCTCTTAATAATCCAAATGCGGGGGTCAGTGAAATCAATTCAAAGCCGTACTTACCCTGACTTATCCACAAAAAAGATCCGATCCCAGCATTCTAGCTCCAGCCATTCTACCCATTCTACTCATATCTAATATCACCCCACATGAACACCAACACAATCACACAGCTCTAAATTACCTTAAAGTGACACCCATAAGTTCATCAAATAAGATGCAATACAAACCGTGCCCAAGATTTAGCTATATAAATATATTTATAAGTGAATGCATGGACATGCCTTAACATATACTAATATTAAAATTATAAATAAAATCAATATCTACTCATAGATCAACCAATAATTACAGTGGTGGCTGAACAGAGCAAGAAGGCTGACTCTGATCACCTAAACAATTATAAAATCAAATTTATTAGCACTAATACAAAATAAGAGTTTAAAGAGTCAATACACCCTAATTTACTCTAAAAATCCGACAGAGTTTCTCCTATACCTAGGACTTATCCAACTTGTAAGGTAGCTCAAACAACACTTCTAGTTATAGGGTTTAAAATTAATATTTTGCAAAAACCAGCTAAACTAACTTCAAAAATTCTATAATCATGCCCCGCAATCCTTAACGATGCTATTATGCTATTGCAAAAGGAATTATAATTTTTTAGCCACCCACAAATATTTTATGGATTTTTATTCTAAACCCGACACTAGGCAAATAAGGCAATTTAAAGTTCGGGTTTACCTATGTCGATTCTGATGCTTGAAACATATCCGAGGTGTCTAAAAATAGTAGGACGGACTGTAATCTTGGCCCACTTCTGAAGTGGGTCTAGCAACTCATCTGTTAGGCCCAAAAATGCAGTATCGATCGTCGGTAGAATTTTCGCAAAATGAGAACACTTATGAAAAGTCTACAACACCAGGAGTTAGTATATAATTTTTATTTAATTAAAAAAACTCAATAAATAATTGAAAAAGTACTGCAAAGTTCATGGGACCCATCAAAATTTCGGTATCAAAAAAGTTTGAAATTTACATCATTATGAAGCTCTCGCCGAGTAGAGCGTGCTAGTGGTCTCAAAATTCCCTTGGTGTTTTCGGTTTGAGAGAAATTTAGCTCAAAAGTCAAACTGGGCTAAAACTTCTTAGGCTTGATTCTGACAAATCGCTCGACGAAAATTAGTGCTCTAGGTGTCTTTGGAAAGCTCTCAAAGAGGAAAGCACATTTGGGACTAGACCCAATTCGATTAGTGGCCGGATTGACCGAAATTAGCTCAGGAAGTTGAAAAGTAGCACAGTGAGAGAGGAGTTTTTTGGCGCATTTTTCGACAATCTGGATGGTGGCTGGCAGCAAGGAAAGGACTTGGAAAGGCGCCGGCGTGTGGGGGAGGGCTGACAGTGGTCGACCGGTGGTGGGGAGGGGAGAGGAGAAAGAAAAAGAAGAAAGAAAGGGGAAGATAGATCGCATGTGGGAGGGAGAGGAGAAAAGGAGAAGACCGGCCCGATTCGATAGGTTTGATCTGGTTTGATTCGATTTAATCGGTTTGATTCAGGATACTAGAAATTGAATTTTTACTCTGTCTTGAGACCCAAAACGAGGCTCAAAAATTTTGAAAAATTTATAGAAAATTCAAAAAATTAGTGGAGTTCAAATATATTTTTAAATTTATCACATAGTCTTTAAATTAATTTTTAAAAACCGATAATGTTTATTGTCTCAAGAAAATAAACTCAATTTTAAAAATTCAAAAAATTTCAATTTAATTTTTATAATATTTAATACAATAAAATATTATAATTTACATATAAAATAATTATTTAAAAAAGGAGTGTTACATTCTTCCCCCTTATAGAAAATTTGCCCTTGAATTTTTACACAAGGCAAAGTAATAAATCAGGATTACATATTAAATAGATAAGGGTATCTTCTGCACATATCCCGCTCTGACTCTCAGGTGCACTCCTCCACTAATTAGCTCCTCCACAGAACTTTTACTGTAGGGATCTGCTTTGACCGAAGCTGTCTCATGTGATAGTCCCTACGGTAAAAGCTGTCTCATGTGATAGTCCCTACGGTAAAAGCTGTCTCATGTGCTACAGGTTATTCCTCGATGGTCAAATTCTCATTCAACTCTACTGTATCTGGTTGTAGCACATGAGAAGGGTTGAGAATATACTTACTAAGCATGGAGATGTGGAACATTGGGTGGACATAAGAAAGGTTTGGTAGCAACTCCAATCGATAGGCTACTGCTCTCACTCTATTTGTGATCTCGAAAGGTCTTATATAACAAGGTGACAACTCGCCCTTCTTCTCAAATCTCATAACTTCTTTCATAAGAGAAACCTTCAAGTACACATAATCACCCACTGTAAATTCTACATCTTTCCTCCTTGGATCTGCATAGCTCTTTTGCTTGCTGAAAGCTATTTTCAAACGTTCCCTGATAAAAGGGATCATCTCTGAGGTGTACTACACCATATTTACATCATGTACTCTTGCCTCTCCAACTTCTCTCCAAAAACAGAGGGGATCTACACCTTTTGACATATAATGCCTCATAAGATGCCATCCCAAACTAGAATTATAGCTATTATTATAAGCAAATTCCACCAATGGTAGTTGATCATCCCATTATTCTCTAAAATCTAGGACACACATATGAAGCATATACTCCAATGTCTGAATTATTCTTTTAGGCTGCCGGTCTGTCTGAGGGTAGAAGGTTGTATTAAAGTTCAACTGGGTTCTAAGTGCCTCTTGCAATTTCCTCCAAAACTGAGAAGTGAACTGGGACCCTCTGTTAGATATTATGGAAGTAGGAACTTCATGTAATCTAACATCTCACGGATGTACACCCTTGCATACTGGGTGTTTGTTGGTTTTTCAACCACCACAAGTGCACGGATCTCTAACAAGTAATAAAGTGATGAGTAGAGTATCGTTTCCACGAGGACCGTGTTGAGTACCAAACTATAGTGATTTTAATTATCTAGACGATTGAATTGTAGATAAATAATAATTATATCTAAATTGAAAGAAACAAAATCTAAATAATTAACTAAAATAAAATACTAATGGACAAAGACATTTTAAAGCTAGGGATTCACACTTCAATCAATTATAGAATCAATATGATTCATTCAATAAATGGAGGATTATTACTTTGATAGAAATTAATCCTAAGTTATCTTAAGTCTTCTCTCAAGGCGCTCAAGGTGTATTTTAATTAACATAAACCCTACTTTCCTAGTGATTAAATTAATTAAAACCCTTTAAGATCTTTGATTAATTTTGGAACTCCACAAAGGTCATCAGCTTATCTCTAGGTCTAATTTTCTAGGTTCAAAATTTTGATTTTCTAATATTAATCTTTACCTTTCAGTTCTTCAATTAATATTTGTAATCAATACTAAGTAGTTACCAACACATAGCATGTATTAAGATCACAAGAGATTGAATCAAAGAATAAAATACCTAATGCATTAAATAAAATCAAACCAAATCCATAATGAAATTGAGTGCTATACCCTAATCCTAGAATAGAGAACCTACTCACCCATGGTGAGTTTTACAATCAAGTTTATAAAAAGATAAAGAGAAGAAATGAGAAGAAAATAGAGTGAAAGAACCCAGAAAGAGAGTTGCAGTCTTGGACTTTTGGAATTTCAGCTAAAAATCCCTTCTAGCAATCTTGCATATCTTGTTTCTCTCTTGCCTTCCTTGAAGTTGATGTTCATCCTTGAATGTAAATTGGCTCCCCTTGAATGTAAATTCTGTTCTTGGATTTAAATTCTCTCCCTTCAATTCTTGACTTATTTTATTTATATTTGGTGTAAAAAAATCCTAATTTTAGAGTCCTAGAAGCATTAGGAGTCCATCTGGTCGAGTTGGAAGCAAGAAAAGTCATATCAGAATTGCTGTCAGGGGACTTTACACGGGCCGTGTAGTTATACATGCCCCGTGTAACTTTCTGCCACTTTTATTTTTCGAGTTTTCTTTGTCTAGAAGGTTGCACGGGATCCAGGAAGTTACACGGGGTGGGTTACACGGCCCATGTACTGCTTCTGGCCCTGTATTCTTCACATTTTAACCTCCAAATCTCTTCCAAACTCATCTTTGATTTTAGAACCATATAAAAACACCTGATAAAATATTGGATTAACATATTTTCTAAAATAATAATGAAAACATATAAAAATAAACATAAAATGATACTAAATGCTAACAAAATGCAATGCATGTTGACCTTAAATATCTATATAATTTGATGCAATCACTGGGCAATAGAATATGTGGTCTGCACTAGCAAAAAGTGAGCCAACTTGATTAGACGATCCACTATCACCCAAATAAAATTATACCCACAGGTAGTATTAGACAACCCAGTCACAAAGTCCTTAGTTATCATTTCCCACTTTCACTCTGGGATGGGAATCTTCTGCAACTTTCTTGATGGCCTCTAATATTTAGATTTTACTTTTTCACAAGTTAAGCACTTGGACACAAAATCTGCTATGCCCCTCTTCATGCCATTCTACCAGTACCTATCTTTCACATCATAGTACATCTTTGTGGAGCCTAGGTGAACACTGTAGGGCGTATAATGTGCATCCTGCATAATCTCATTTCTAAGGTTGTTGACATCTGGCACACATACCCTGGAGCCTTGTATAAGGGTACCATCTGCACCAAACCCAAACTCATAGTCTTCTCCCTATTGTACACTTTCCACAATCCGCATTAATTGCAAGTCTCTGTATTGGGAAACTTTAATCCTGTCCCGCAGATCTGGCCTTACTCTAAAATGTGCTAAAAGTGCACCTGCATTTATTATATCCAAGATCAGACCCTGATCTATTAACTCATATATCTCTCGAATCAATGGTCTCTTTTCTACTGATACATGTGATAAGCTACTAGAAGATTTCCTACTCAAGGCATCTACCACCACATTTGCCTTGTCTGGGTGGTATTGGATGGTATAGTTATAATCCTTCAGAAGCTCCATCTATCTCCTCTGCCTTAAATTTAAATCTCTTTGTTGAAAGATGTACTTTAAGCTCTTATGGTCGATGTATATCTCACACACCTCACCATACAGATAGTACCTCTAGATCTTTACTGCAAAAACTATAGTCGTCATCTTCAAATCATGAGTAGGATAGTTTTGCTCATGCCTCTTTAACTGCCTTGAAGCAGGAGTCACTACTTTACCATGCTACATCAAAACACACCCCAAGCCAACTCTGGAAGCATCATAATACACTGTGTATCCTTCTCCACTCACAGGCAATGTCAGCATAAGAGCTGTAGTTAAGCATTCCTTAAGCTTCTGGAAACTTTCTTCACACTCGTCTAACCAAAAGAATGGGACATTTTTTCAAGTCAACTGTGTTAGAAGAGCCACTATTCTGGAGAAATTCTGTACAAAACGCCTATAGTAACCTGCTAGGCCTAGAAAACTCTGCACCTCAGTGACTGTAATAGGCCTAAGCCAATCAGTTACCGCTTCAATCTTCTTGGGATCCACCTGAATACCTTCACTAGATACCACATGTCCCAAGAATAAGATGCTCTCCAACTAAAACTCACACTTCGAAAATTTAGCATACAGTTGATGCTCCCTTTGAGTCTGCAACACTATCCTTAGGTGCCAAACATATTCTTCCTCAGTTCAAGAATATATTAAAATATTATCTATGAACACAATGACAAAGCAATCCAGGAATGACATAAATAACCTATTCATTAGGTCCATAAAGGCCACTGGTGCATTAGTGAGTCCAAAAGACATCACCAGGAACTCATAATGATCATAGCTTGTCCTAAATGCTATTTTTGTACATCCTCACTTTTGATCCTCAATTGATGATAACTTGACTGTAGGTCTATTTTTAAAAGGTATCTGGTCTCTTGCAGCTGATCAAACAGATTATCAATCCGAGGAAGTGCATATTTATTCACAATTGTCACTTTATTCAATTATCTGTAATTAATACATAGTCTCAAAGATCCATCATTCTTCTTTATAAATAGAACGGGACTACCCCAAGGTGAAGTACTTGACCGAATGAATCCCTCGTCTAGCAGCTCTTGTAGTTGCTCCTTTAGTTTCTTTAGCATGGCTTGTGCCATCTTGTAAGGTGGCATAGAAATGGGATTTTTACCTAGCACAATATCTATACAAAATTCTATCTCTCTGTCCGATGGTAACCCTAGAAGCTCCTTAGAAAATACATCTATAATTTCTCTAACAACAGGTACATTCTCCATATCAATAGCTTCAATAGATGTGTCCTTCACTTGTAACATCCCAGTCTACTGAGTTCTGAATAGTACCATTTTCAGTCAATAAATAGTACTATTCAAAGCCGATTTGAGAAGTAAAAATGAAATGAAAATAAATTAAAATTAGTAGAATAAAAATCAAAGTAACCATCGGGTTACGGACTTAATCATCATTATTAAAAAAGATGGACTATAATCCGATGAAAGGCATTTTGGTAATTTTACTCTAAAAATTAACTTTTGACCTAAATATCCATTAAAATGTGTGAGATTAAAATATTGAAAATGAATTAAAAATATGAAGTGCCTATGAAATTTGATGAAGGGATACATGAGAAATTAAGGTAATTATTAAAATTATAATAAATATAATTAAAATTTAATACCTAAAGTTGGATAATTATAACTAGATGAGACAAAATGCATTAATTAAAAAGCTAGTTTCTTCTTCCTTCTTCTTCATGGCCAAATCTCTCTCCCTTCACTCTTCCACCATTTTTTATTTTCCAAGCTCTAATTCCAAGCCATTTCTACCATATTTTCCATAGTCCCTAAAATAAAAACTTGCTATTTGACCCCAATTTGAAGATTGGTAGCAAAAGGAACCAAGGAAATTGAAGTTTTGGTAAGCTAGAAAATTGGTTAAGTGAGGTATGTGCAAAATTCAGCTTAATCCTTGTAGTTTTCTTGAAATTAAGTTTAATTATGAGGATTTGGATTGAGAAATGAAAGGCTCATACATGTATGGATGAAGGAAGAATTCGGCCACCTTAGGGGATTTGGGTTTGACGTGCTTGGTTGAAATTGAACATGCTTACTAGTTTTGCTTGATGTGTAAACATGAATTATATGTTGAGTTAGCATGAAATTGCATGAAATTGTGAATTATGAAGTTAGGGTTTGGAGGAATTAGGGTTTTTATTCTATGAAGTGCAATTGATGTGTTGATATGGTATAATGACCAATTGATGTGCATATTAAATGAGAATTGATGTTGGTTGGTTAAAGGCATTAATAAAAGTGACATTAAACCTTGGTGTTGAATCTGGATAGCTTGTGTCCAGTATGCTTGAATGTCTATAAGTTGAGCCACATAGCTCCAATTAGTGTGAAATCAATTAAAAATGAAACCTAAGACATAATGCTACAATTTTCATGGAGAGAGCTTGCCTAGAAAATAACCATAAGATATCCTAAATAAGGCTTAAATCCGGAATGGCAATTTTGGACCTAGGCAAAATGGTCATATGAATAGTACTTAGTAAATTAGTCATAACGCACTCTAAAAAACTCCAATTTAGGTGATTTTTTAACCTATAAAATTTTGAGACATAGGAGAATAATTCATATGAAGAACTTAAAGTAAAATTATTACCCTAACTCAATTAAATTGTCAGACAAAATTGGTCCAGAAAATCTATCCTGGTTCTGGATTGAACCTGAAATCCTGAACATTTAGGTACCCAACCAATTTTGGCAAAATTGCCATAACTCAAGCTACAAATCTGCAAATGTGGTAATTTCAAAGCCAAAATTTTCATAAGACATAGAACTACAACTTTTCTCTTTTGACCTAAACCCAGATCTTAAGGCAACTTAGGGAAATTGTTAGAAGAAATTATAAATGACAATGATGGAATTCCTGCAATCCAGCAAATTTGCTTTATGACCTTTGGATGGTTAATAGG
The DNA here is from genome assembly GCF_030052815.1 of Hevea brasiliensis. Taxonomy (NCBI): domain Eukaryota; kingdom Viridiplantae; phylum Streptophyta; class Magnoliopsida; order Malpighiales; family Euphorbiaceae; genus Hevea; species Hevea brasiliensis. Next base: position 76,956,040 of record NC_079507.1, on the reverse strand, counting down.
TCATAACTTCCTTTAGAAAATTCTAATTGCATTAATTCAAAATGATTTGGAAACCTAAGATAAAGGCCTAAAATATTATTTTATGGACTTGGTTCAAATTATGAACATAAGAGGCTCGGATATTAGATAAAAAATTTGATGAAAATTCTGACAACAATGGATCTATAGGGTTTAGTTCCCTGGAATAGTACTTAGTAATTTGACTATAACTAGAGCTCCAAAACTTCAAATTGAATGATTCAAAAAGGGAATTAAAATTAAAACATAGGGGAACAAATTTCATGGAGAAAGTGAGGCCAAACTGATTCTACATCTTGGTTAAATTGCTAGGAAAAGTTAAAGTATCAATTCTGGAATTTATTAAGCTTTCACAAAATGGCTTGAATTGTAATTGGTATTTAACATAAATGGTTTAATGCACACATAAAACATGAGAACATATGATTGAGGCTTATGTTCCCATTATGAATGGAATAAAAATGCTATGAAGCATGAATAACACGTGATGAAATAATGAACTTTATGAATACCTAATGATACTAAATTGTCCATGTATGCCTAGACATATGTGTATGGGTTGCATCGATTGACATGTCAATTAGGGGCCACAGATGCAGTACTGTTTATGGCTTTCGAGCTTACTTCATGAATGATTATTGATAGACAATGTATGTTTGATATGGTTATTCTTCTAGCTTTATGCCTTACATGCTGGCAAATTTTGCCTGACAGTTTTACTGCCTTTTATGCTTGACAGATGTATAATTGATAGGCACATAGGGTGTTTAACTAGTATACTCCTGTGTATCCAGTCTTAACAGTCTGATATAGGTTACTTGGGCATTGAAAAGTATTAAAAAGATTGGATGTTAAACAAATGAATGGAAAAGATCTCTATGAACTAAATTGTTCCTAAAGATCACCAAAAATGTGCAATGACTCATAATTAATGAAATTACATTTCTTTCATAACACTACACACATGAAACATGTACTTTCATTTATTTAATTTATTTTTAATTTTATTATTGTACCACTAAGCAATATGCTTAGCGCGATGGATTTTTCTCGCATAGGTACTGGACACAAAGTCCAGTAGAGGCACTGGACTGAGAGTGGAGATCTAATCTACAGAAGTGTTGTGTCACCTCATCTCAGCAGAGTATTTTGGTAGGGCCCAATGAGTTACAGGAATTTTTGTCATTGTAATTAATTATTAAGTCTGTAATATAAATGCAAAATTTGTGTAATAATTTGTACCTCATGTAAATTAATAAATTTTGTAAATTCCATGTATGGAATGAGCTTAAAATGATGATATGGATCAATGTGAAGAAATGATTGAAATTATAATGGAAATGTGTATCGATGAATGTGAGTTTATGGTTGGAAATTATTGAAATGATAATGAGATTTTTAAACAGGTAATTGTGGAGAGAGTCAAGGAGAGTGAGCACTTAGAGAGATAGGCAGCATAAGAGAGGATATGGACTAGGGTAGTTTAGTATGTCAGCTTCAACTAGCAAGAGGCCCAGGGGTTCTCAGGGCCAGAGACAGAGATTTCGATCTGCTCCGAGGAGAGGCCAATCTGGGGTATCTATGGCCAATTCTCCAGGCACAGCAACAAAGGGATCAGCCCCAATGCCAACATGTACACACTGCGGTAGGAGTCATAGAGGGGAGTATCGATTGTTAACTGGAGAATGTTTCCATTGTAGAGCTATAGACCATTATTTGCAGGATTGTCCACAGAGGAATGTTCCTATTGCTCCACAACAGACAAAGAGGTCTGCCCCAGCAGCCCAGAGGGGTAGAAAATCTACTAGGACAGAGACAATTAGTACTTCACAGAAGGTTGCTTCTGAGACAGTTGAGAGGGCCAAAGACAGAGTAGCACCATGTGCAAATGCCATGAAGGCTCGGGAGGAGCTAGATCTAGCAGATGTCATTAGGAGTACATTTTCTCTCTATGACATGTCTATATATGCATTGATAGACCCAAGGTCTACACATTCATACATATGCATTGCACCACCTATAGATAAAGAGGTACAGATAGATGAGATAGAAGAGGATATACTTGTCACTAACCCTTTAGGCCATAGTGTGATAGTAAAGAAGGTCTATAAGGGTTGTCCCTTGATGATACAGGGATATGAGTTTCCGGCCGATTTGATTGAGTTACCATTTCACTAGTTTGATGTGATATTGGGTATGGATTGGTTATCACATCATCAAGTGATGGTAGATTATCGGCTAAAGAGGATCACTCTAAAGATAGCAGATGGTGATGAGATAACAATTGTGGGAGAAGGAACGAATTGTCTTTTTAGTATTATATCAGCCACGACAGCCAGGAGATCGATAAGGAAGGACTATGAGGCTTTCCTAGCACATGTGATTGATATTAGAAGGACTAGCCCGAGTTTATATAATATCCCCACAATATGTGATTTCCCGAACGTATTTCTGGAGGAGTTGCCAGGTTTGCCACCAGAGAGAGAGGTGGAGTTTGCCATTGAAGTTATGTCGGGTACTACATCGATTTCTATGGCTCCATATAGGATGGCACCTACTGAGCTAAAAGAGTTGAAAGTTTAGTTACAGGAGTTACTGGACAAGGGTTTCATACTCCCTAGTGTGTCGCCCTGGGGAGTGCCAGTGCTATTTATTAAAAAGAATGACTATAGACTCCGGTTTTGCATAGACTACCAGCAGCTGAATAAGGTGACAGTGAGGAACAAACACCCTCTACTATGGATAGATGATCTGTTTGATCAGTTAAAGGGAGCTGGTGTATTCTCTAAGATTGATCTTAGATCGGGGTATCATCAGTTAAGGGTAAAGGAGGCAGATGTGCCTAAGACTACTTTCAGGACCCGGTATGGGCATTACGAGATTTTAGTGATGCCATTTGGGCTGATGAATGCACCAGCAGCATTCATAGACCTAATGAACCGTATCTTTCATCCTTATTTTGATCGGTTCATAGTGGTTTTTATAGATGATATTTTGGTGTATTCTAAAAATCGGGATGAGCATGATGAGCACTTGAGAGTAGTATTACAGACATTACGAGAGAAGTAGTTATATGATACATTGTCCAAGTGTGATTTATGGCTAGATGAGATTGCCTTCCTTGGACATGTTGTATCAGCAGATGGAATCATGGTGGATCCAAAGAAAATTGAAGCTATAGTTGATTGGAAGCCTCCTAGAAGTACAATAGAAGTCAGAAGTTTCTTGGAGTTAGCTGGTTATTACAGGAGATTTGTGAAGGGGTTCTCCCCTATAGCAGCTCCATTGATTAAGTTATTATACAAGAATGTGAAGTTTGACTGGGATGACAAGTGCCAAGCCAGTTTTGAGAAACTGAAGGCTATGCTTACAGAAGCACCAGTATTAACACAGTCGGTATCGGGGAAGGACTATGTGATCTACAATGATGCCTCACTTAATGGACATGAATGTGTCTTAATGCAAGAAGGAAAAGTAGTTGCTTATGTATCTAGACAGCTAAAGCCACATGAGAAAAACTATCCTACCCATGATTTAGAGTTGGCAGCCATAGTATTTGTGTAACACCCCTTACTCAGTCTATAGTATAGCTGAGCAAAGTGTGTCACATTTTGTGACGGAGCACCTTATCTATTTTATCTTGTCATATTTATTTGTAATCTTATGTCCCATATTTTTTTTTCTTTTCATCATATTTTATTTTTTTGGAAACCCGAACAGAGTCTCTTTTGTTTTATTTGCATTTGGCATGTTACTATTTACCTGTTAGAATTCTCATATCATAATTTCAATCTATATCAATTCAACTCTTCTCATATCTACATCATATAATCAGTCATATCATCATAAATTCATTTGAAAAGAAATCTTGTCTCATTTCATTTAAAAGAGTTAAGTACATAATTTACAAATTATTATACAATCTCAAAATTTAATTAAGTCCTAAATAAATGTCCCATATGGTTTCCCATGAGTTTGGGGTTGGCAACTGTATTCACAGTCGCTTCCCGTTAGGGTTACCCAGGTTCATGAGTCATAATTTTTCAGGTTATGTAGGGTGAGTTATAGCCAATTAACTGACCTAGACTCCTAAACACTGTGCCTTCAGGATTTTAGGTTTAGGTTAGTGTTTTTTATTCTCATTTTAGGATCCTTACACTCAAAATTTGAGGAAAGTTCCTAAATCGAAGTTGAAGTCCTATTTCTTAAGTTTCTAAAATAGTTTAGCTCATTCCAATGGTAGTTTTCTAGTGGGAGATATGATTTAAACACTGCTCTGAGGTCAAGTAGCTATTTAGTTCAATTTCAGGAAATTTCAGAATTTGGAATACTGACTTATCTTAGCAAATTATCCAAGTTCTATTAGGTTCTGGATTTTGGTCAAAACACCAAAATTGTAGTTCTAGGTCTTATGGAGATTTTAGCTTTGGAATCACTGTATTTGCAGTTTTGTGGACCAAGTTATGGTATTTTTGCCAAAACTGGTCAGGTAGATCAAAGTCCAAAATTTCAGGTCAGGTTTTGGTTCTAGTCAAAATTGTTGACTTAATTTCTTCTAGCAAATTGATTAGGTTAGAGTCAGAACTGAGTTCTGTGTTCTACATGACAAATGTGCTCCTATATCTAACCTTTCCATTGGTTTAAGAATCAAGTCATTCTGACCTTCCTAGAGTGAGTTATGCCCATTTGAACATTTACTGTTCATATGGTAATTTTTCCTGGTCCAGCAGGCGGTTACCCATATTCAAGCCAATTTTAGGTTATTTTATGTTCAGTTTCTGGGCAGAGTCTATTCATAAAAAATGTGGCATTATGTCCTAAGTTTCACCTTCAATTAGCCTTACACCAATTGGAACAATATAACTCTACTTATGGCTGCCTAAACATGTTGGACTTAGAGTCTAGAATCCTGCATAAGAAATTCAGCACTTCCAATCTCAATTTCACCCAACTACCAAACTTCAAACCACATTCATTACACTTCAAATAGTTAATAAATGATCTCAAAAATGTCAATTTCAAACCACAACACTAAATTCCCAAATTTAGGTTAAAACCCTAACTATCAAAGTCACATCTCATGCAACACAATGCAATTCAACCTCTATTACATGCAAACTCATCAAGAACACTCCTAGGCAAGTTAATTCAATAAAAAATCATCAATCCCCAATTTCTTTCATGGCTGCCAAAATTTTGGTCTTTCAAATACTCATCATATTCTTTCAATTTCATGAGATTTCAACTTAGTTCAACATGCTAACCATACTTAAAGAAGGAAGAAGCTTGTATATTCCACTAACCTTTCTTAGCAAGTTTTCCAAGCTTGTAAACTTCAAGTCTCCCTCATTTTCTTGGCTGCCAATCACCTTAGCAAGGTTCTAGGGTAATTTTTAGTGTTGGGAACTTTGAGAAATATTGAGAGAATTCAAGGTTTTATGAGCTTAACAAGCTCAATACATGAGTCCATAGCCCAATTTACACAGGCTGTGTAATGTTGCTAGCAGAATAACTTAAGGACAGAAGGTTACACGGGTCCCCTTTGTAATTTACACAGGCCGTATAACATGTCCAGCAAAGCAACTCGAGAGGCAGTAAGTTACGCGGGTCCCAGAGCTCATTTACACAGGCCGTGTACTATGACAGAATTTGAAATTTTCAAGCATAAATTTACACGGCCCTACATGTCAGGACCCATGTAGTGATACACGACCCGTGTATCTCGTTGCAGATGTGACTCCTGGGGCGCGAAACGAAGAGTCCTAATGCTCTTTAAATGCACCCCTCACCTTAAACCCGTTCATAAAGACAAAACCTTTGATCTCCACCCCTCCTAGTCTATAAAAACCCCTCAAATCTCTTTTCCCTTCACCAAATCCTATTCTTCTCCTTCCCAAAAACTAATCAATGGCTCCTACAAAGCGTTCTGCGAGAAGAATGGGCTCTTCCTCGAGGCAAGGAGGGGAATCTTCACCTTCTCCCCCTCAACCGACACCCCATCACCCAAAAATAAGGGCAGCCTCTCCACAACCAGCCCCTCCTCAACCGCAACCCCAGCCACAAGCTGTTCCACAACCCGAAATCTCCATTCCTTAGGGATTCCATGATGATGCCCACAAGTCAATGTTCACCCGGCTTCACACCAAAAAATTAGCTCTATAAAATACATGGATTTCGCACTACTTGAGCAAATCAAGCTGCAGGATGAGATCAACGAACTACTCGATGGCATCGGGTGGATAAGGTTCGCTCAACTCCAATTCTCTGCATACCGGGACACCACACTAGAGTTTTTGGGCAGTTTCAAGGCCACCTTATGGCCTACCGACAGAGAAGATAGAGGCAGAATTGAATTTTACCTCCTTAGTGTAACATCCTCACTTACGTAGTCTGTACGTTATACTATTCCGATGACTGAGGCTCTAGTGTTAACACAGCCAATGTGGGGAAAAGACTTCGTGGTCTACAATGATGCCTCACATAATGGGTTAGGGTGTGTGCTTATGCAAGAAGGAAAGTGGTTGCATATGCTTCCAGGCAGCTAAGGCCACATGAAAAAAATTACCTTACTCATGATTTGGAGTTAGCAGTAATCATCTTCTGATGCGTCCCAACCGCAAGTGCACGGGTCGTACAAGTTGTATAGAAAAATATCGATCCCACGAGGAGTTGTGTTAATGATTGAATTTTTGATATAAAAGTTGACTAAATTGAAGTATTTATGAAATTAAAATAATGAATTAATGGGTAATGGAGTATGAAATCTAAATGTGCAAATTTAATATTCTATTCAACAATGTATTAATTAAACTAAGATTTGCATCAAATTGAAATAAGCAAGTTCAAATATGGCAATATTCAAAATGGCAAGTAATTAAATTCGATTAGAAATTAACAATGATAAAAAGGCGATTCCGGAGTTCGGGATTTCATATTCAAGCTATTTTGGGATTTTCCCTAGCTAGCCCAATCCATGAAATTTATGGGTTTAAAGGAGATTAATTCTAAAATCCTTTGAAAACTCTTTCGAGTGAGACAAAGAGTGCCTTAATTAACTTAATCCTACTTTCGTGGAGTTAAAATTAACCAAGACCCATTAGGTTCTTTAATCAATCTATTAAAACCCTCTTAACCCTTAGTCTATTTCTAGATCTAAGTTAATTAAGTCCAATTTCTTGATTAACTATCACTTGGTTTTCTCCTTTCGGTGCTTCAACCAAGGATTAAGAACATAACTTAATGGGGCCCTTCATTAAGCATGTGAATAAGCACACAAGAAATGGATTAAACCTCATAAATTCATTAAATTGGGACTAACACATTTAAAATCAAAAAAAATAAATAAAATATTACATCCCTTACTCCATAATCAAAAGTAAACTACTCACTATCCATAATGCTTACAAGATATGATGAGTTTAAATGGAAATAAAGCTTTAATCTAAGCTAAGAAGTAAGAAATTAAACACTAGAAATGTAGAAAAATGTAAAGGAAGGAAGAAATCTGCAAATCTTGGTTAAAAATGGTGTGGAAGGTGAAAATGACTCCTCAAATTCGCCTCTCTTCTCCTCTTCTTCTTTTCTCCTTGCCTCCCCTAAAATGAGAAAATGGGACTATTTATAGCATTTTTCCGACATGGAGCCCTAAAATGGTATGTTCTAGGAGGAATTATTTGAGGGAATCTCCCGCCACTCATTAATGAACTCTTCATGGATCGCATAAGTGGATCGCATAAGTTATGCACCCCTTATACGCTTTCCGGTTCTGGGTCACTTATGCTAAGTCGCATGACTTGGTGCATAGGTTATGCACAATTTCGTGAATGTGCATAAGGGAGGCGAGAATGTGCATAAGCTATGCGCTCCTTATGCACATTTCGCCGGTTCTGGAACAGTGATCTTTCTCCTTATGCAGATCTGCATAGCTTATGCTGCAAGTTATGCACAGTTTGGTCAATGCATATATCAGCTAGAAAACTTGTTATTGACATCTTTTGCTGTAGAAGACACTCCTCAATGGCAAAATTCTCTTTAGTCCTTCAAAACACCATTTTTCCTACAAAACAAAGTAAAAATTACAAATTAATCCAAAATCGACAATTATGAAAAACTAACTAATTAACTAATAAAATTAGCTAAAAATGACTAATAATCAAATAAAAATGGTTATGAAATTAAACCTAAATGATTATGCTAAATGTATGCATCAAATACCCCCAAACTCAAGCTTTTGCTTGTCCTCAAGCAAACTTTAAAATGAAATGCAAAAAATTTTTAGGGGTGCCTTATCCAAAGAACTATGAAAATCACCTATTAAAGTAACTTAACACACCTTCACCATACCAAAGAATCCATATACCCATCCTTCAAAATGCAAAGAATCTAATGCTTATCCAAGCTTTCACCGCTTAGCCATCAAGTCAATTATCATTCAAAATCCCCAAACCAACAAATCAAAAGAGATAGTCATGCTCAAAAAGAATTCTAGGACAATTGATAACCAAAGTATCTCAACATAGAATGATAGAATTGAATGAATAGATGAATAGTTTTCCAATCCCATAGGCAAATTCCCTACTCCTATCTCCACTAATGTAGCAAGTACTATCAAGAGATCAAAGGTCTTTTTAGGGATGTAATGAGGCCATGGGGTTTAAAATGAGGCTAAGAAGAAAGATGGGTAAAAGTATTCAAAGCATGAGAATATTTTCAATTTTTAAACATAAGGTACACTTCTTATTTTATTATAATTTTTTTCTTTTTCTTCTTTTTTTCTTTTTTTTTTGTATATATGGAGGAGAGAAGTACACAATGAGAATTGTCAAGTGCTAGCATAGTTTACAAAACACATAAAAATGGAGGGACATTTTGATACTTTAGACTTGTATTTTGCATTTTCTTTTGATGATTGTCCCTAAAAATGCCACCCCCAAACTCATTTCTTTTAATACTTTGGGTGGATTTCTTTCATTTTGAATGGCAATAGTGAAAAGCACATATACTAGCACTTTTACAAGATGACAAGCACTTCTTCTCCCTTTTTTTGTATATATATTTTTTTTATTTGGATTTTTTAGAAAGTGTACCTAATATTCAATATTATTCTCATGAAAAGGGTTGGAGTGTTTGGTTCATTGGCTAGGTAGCAATAAGGATTTCAAGAAAAATTAGGGATAAAAAGGCTCAAAGGGGTTTTCAAAGGTCAATTTTAATTAGGAAAAAGGGTCAAAGGTTTAAAATGAGAAGGTTTCAATCAAAGAATGCCTAATCATCTCTCTTTTCAAGTATAAGCTGATATTTCGCCTTGAAAGGTTTAGAAAATTTGTTCTAGGATTGGTGAGACATCATTTGACTACCTTATATCCAATAACTCCCTCTAAACACTCCAATCTCTAAAGGACTAGTTGGGTGGCTTTTTGGCTAAGAAGATATAGGCAAGGGATAGACACTTCAAAACTTTGCACCTCTTAGGAAACTTTCAATCCACAAACCCAACTAAAGGTAAGTCAAATCACTCTCATAGGCAACTTTTCAATACTCAAGGGAGTTGGCAAAAGATTTTAATGCATGATGCATGATTCCTAAAAATGAGCAATGCATTAACTAAATGGAAGAAGTCTATTTGTGTGCAAAGTGTATAATTTCTAAGTGATGTATAATGTGTGTGTAAATGTGTTATGTATATGTATGTATGGATGTATATGTAAAATATTTACAATATATGTAAATGAAATGGGATGAGATGTTCCTATACTCAAAATGTAAAAAAAATGAAGCAAAAATCAAAATGAATGTGCACCCCCAAACTCAAAATTAGACATTGTCCTCAATGTCTCAAGTAGTGCATTATCAAAATTCAAAGTAAAGAGAAATTACCAGGAATTGTGAAATTTAAGAGCAAAAGGAAAGAGTTACCTGGTATAGAGCAGATGAGAATTCAAGGAATAATGGTGATGCATAAGAGGCTGTACAGGTTATGCAGAGTAAAGTGCTGTCCAAAACATGTGCATAAGTAGGGTGCATAAGCCGTGCGGTTCTGCATGAGTGGCAATAAGGGTTGCATAGGCTATGTAAAATATTTGCAAAAATTTTTTTTTTTTTTTTTTTTTTGGTCATGCGGAAGTGCATAAGTTATGCACTCTCCTTATGCAAGTCTCAGCAGGTTTTAACTTTTCCAGAACATGTGCATAAGTAGGGTGCAAAATCTGTGTTTTTTTGCATGTGTGGCAATAAGGGTTGCATTTTTTTTTTTTTTTTTTTGGTCATGCGGAAGTGCATAAGTTATGCACTCTCCTTATGCACTCTTCTGGGTTTTGAAATTCGAGTCTTTGGTTATGCGTAGTGCATAAGCTATGCACATTGCTTATGCAGTCTCGCAACTTTTGGAATTTTCTCGATTTACGGTCATGCACAAGCGCATAGGTTATGCACTCGGCTTATGCACCCCTCGCACTGGAAATTGAGTTTTTGGTTATGCGTATGCATAACTTATGCACCTTCCTTATGCACCTCGGCAGGTTTGAATTTTTGGAGTTTACGGTCATGCGTAGTGCATAGGCTATGCACTCGCTTATGCACCCTCGGCAGTTTGAATTTTTGAGTTTGGTCATGCGTAGTGCATAGGCTATGCACTCGCTTATGCATTTCGCAGAGAGAGAAAATGCAGAATTTTTGGTTATGCAGAAGTGCATAAGTTATGCACTCACCTTATGCAAGTTTTGACAGATATAAAATTTGACAAAATGAGGTTATGCAGAGTTGCATAAGCTATGCACCCTCCTTATGCACTTGCAATAAAGGTGAAAAATGGCAAGAATTATGGTTATGCAGGATTGCATAAGCTATGCAGTTGCTTATGCACAATTTAACAAGATCAAGAATGCAATAGAACATGGATTGCAAGTGTGAAAAATACCCTAGAATGAGGAAATATAATTCCATGAAGCATAAACCATGAGAAGTTTCACCAAAAACACATCAATATATACAAAGTATATCAAAAAGGCATCACACAAGCATGTAAAAATGGATCCTACATAAAAGACCTTTGAGAACTATGCCATTTTAAGACAAATTCTGCAAATCAACATTTAGCACATAAAACTCCATAAAATTTGCATGAAGTTGCATCTAACCACAAATGATGAAATGAAGTCTCCAAGTTTTGCCAAGAAAATGCAGCATTTTTACCTTGAATCCTACAACCCAAAGAAGCTCAAAACTGCAAAAATGACTCACTTACCACCATATTAAGATTAAAATCACACATATTTAAAAGTCTCACACCCAACCTCACCAAAAACACAAGCCATCTGCTGCAAACACCCTCTTTGTCAGAATTTCTTCTTCCTCTCTGCATAAACCAGTTGCAGCTCAAGGACAGAATCTATCTCTGTAGACTTTTCCTTTTCTGCAGATTGCATTTTTCCTCTGCAATAACTGATTGCAGCCTCCCAATAGTTCACCAAATTTTTCTTCATTGATATACATCTACAAGGGACAAGATTTAATAATGTCAAAAATTGAATTTGAGGAAATTTAAGATAAAAACAAAACTAATGAAAATGAAAGTAAATCAACAAAAGCAAAATAAAAGGACTTGGGATGCCTCCCAAGAGCGCTAATTTATAGTCCTTAGCTAGACTCTTTTCATGTTTCATGGTGGCTGAAATTGGAATTTGTTGCCTCTGTTTCCAATAGGTGCTTCAATGAATCTATACTTCATTTTCTTTCCATCACATGAGAAGATCCTTGTTACTTTGTCTAAAAATCCGACCATTTCTTTCTTGACAACCTTTGGTGCATCTTTTTCTTTGAGAGATGGTTGCTTTACTTCACTTTTCTCCACTTCCTCAACTTGAAAGATTGGTGCCATAGGACAAGGTGGATTACTATTCAAATCTTGTGCAAATGCAGCCTCTTTTGGATTTTCATCATTGATACTCACTTCATGGATAAGACACCTTTCAAGAGATGCCTTGGATAGCTCTTTCTAAAGTGCTCTTTTACTAACTCATCAACTATATCAATTCTCAAACAAGAGTCTACATCTTCATGTTGCTTCTTCTTATCATTGCCAATATTGAAGACTAACTGATCCTCTCCGATTCTAAGAGTAAGCTTTTCACCTTTCACGTCAATCAAAGCACCACTGTAGCTGTGAAAGGCCTCCCAAAATGATTGGCATATGAGAATCCTCTTCCATGTCCAAAATGACAAAGTCAATCGGGATGTAAAATTTTCCAACCTTCATGGTATATTTTCCAAGATCCCTTCGATATTTAATTGATCTGTCGCCAATCAAGAGAAATGTGGGTTGGCTTAAGATCTCCCATGTTAAGCTTCTCATAGATGGAGAGGGGCATAAGGCTTACACTAGCCCCTAAATCACATAAAGCTTTTATAGAACATGATTCCCCAATATGGCATGGAATTGAAAAACTCCCTGGATCCTTGAGCTTTGGAGGAAGTTTCCTTTGGAGGATAGCACTGCATTCCTCGATTAAGGCTCTGATCTCATAATCTTCAAGTCTTCTTTTGTTTGAGAGAATTTCTTTCAAAAACTTAGCATAAGAAGGCATTTGGGAAAGAGCATCGATAAAAGGCACATTTAGATATAGCTTCTTCAAAACCTCTAAGAACTTCCCAAATTGCTTATCAAGCTTGGCTTTTTGAAATCTCTGTGGAAAGGGAAGCTGTGGCGTGTAAGGCTCTGGAGGTATATATTTCTCTTCTTTCTCTCCAACCTCCTCTTTACCTATTCTTGCACTCCCTTTTTCACTCTTTTGTTTTTCATCTCCTCAAAATCTTCCTCATTTTCTCTCTTTCAACTTTTTCACTCTTCTCATTATGCACTATTTTACCACTCCTCAAGGTGATGGCATGACATTGCTCCCTTGGATTTTCTGTTTGACTAGGAAGTTTCCCCATAGAATTGGTACTTGATGAGCATGCTTGTTGTGCAACTGATTTTCCAAAGATCCTATTGTGTGTTTGCATTTGTTCCAGCCTTGCTTTCATCTCTCTCAACTCTTCATCACGCTTAATTTGATTAGCAAGAATTTGTTGTAATAAAGCCTCGTGGTGGAACTTTGTTCTCTTTGCCTTGGTAAAGGTGCAGGATTTGCATTCTTTTGCTGAAAACTAGGTGGTGGTTGCCTAGGTTGTTGGTATTGATGCTCTTGTTATTGTGATGGAAAGTTCTGAGTTGAAGCTTGATTTTGCTGATTCTCCCATGAAAAATTGGGATGATTCCTCCAAGCATATGAAGGATAATCTACTCCACAGCTCATTGTTCCTTCTGCATAAGTAACTTGTTGAGAACTTCCAGAGCATGATGATGAACTGACTAGCATACTTAAATCCTCCATTTTCTTAGCAAGGACATTAGTGAGTGCATCAAATTTGGCATTGATCATGTTGAATGGATCAAGCTCATACATTACAAAGAACTTGCCTTTTTGAGTTGGAGTTGACCCTCTTGGACTACTCCATAGATGACTGTTTCTTTGCTATTTTCTCTAATAACTCATAAGCTTCATCTTCATGCTTAATGATGAATTCCTCCGCTTGAGCATCAATGATTCCTCTGATAGCAGGAGTGACATTTGTGTAAAAATTCTGGTTTATCATCCATTTAGGAATGGCATGATGTGGACATTGTCTCTCCAACTCCTTCCATCTCATCCATGACTCATAAAGAGTCTCATCTTCTCTTGGTCTAAAAGCAATCATTTGATTCCTCAACTCTTGAGTTTTTCCAGGTGGAAAGTATTGGGCAAGAAATACATCAGTGAGCTGCTCCCAATTTGTAATTGAGTTGTGAGGTAAAGAATCAAGCCAATCCAATGCTCTATCTTTCAAAGAGAATGGAAACAATTTTAGCCTTGCTGCATCATCAGATACTCCAGGTTGTTTTTGCATGTCACAAATCATAGCAAACTTCTTCAGATGTGTGTGTGGATTTTCAGAAGGATGACCCCCAAATTGAGAATTCTGAATCATTTGAAGGACTCCAAAATCCATCTTGTAACTATTTACATCAATTCTTGGTCTTGCTATGCTCTCTCTCAAGTCATCAAAACGAGGAAAAGCATGATCCATCATACTTCCCCTAGGCAGATTAGCATTTACTACCTCTTCACCATGGGCTGCATTTTCATTATTTTGACCATTTCCAGCATTACCAACACCAATTCTAATTCTTTCATCAGCCATGTCTGCTTCTAATTCAGTTTCTCTCGAAGCTTCTTTCCTTTTTCTGGTTTCTTTCTTGTTGGCCTTACAAAATTTCTCAATTTCAGGATTGAACAGTAAGGTTGTGTCACTTGAGCTTCTAGCTCTTCTCATAAAAGATTAAAGTACCTGAAAAAGAATAAACAAACACAAAATGAAAAGATAACAAAGATAAAACTAAAAACAACTAAAATGATCAAGAATTCAATCTTAAACAAACAACTCCCCGGCAACGGCGCCAAAAACTTGATGCGTCCCAACCGCAAGTGCACGGGTCGTACAAGTTGTATAGAAAAATATCGATCACACGAGGAGTTGTGTTAATGATTGAATTTTTGATATAAAAGTTGACTAAATTGAAGTATTTATGAAATTAAAATAATGAATTAATGGGTAATGGAGTATGAAATCTAAATGTGCAAATTTAATATTCTATTCAACAATGTATTAATTAAACTAAGATTTGCATCAAATTGAAATAAGCAAGTTCAAATATGGCAATATTCAAAATGGCAAGTAATTAAATTCGATTAGAAATTAACAATGATAAAAAGGCGATTCCGGAGTTCGGGATTTCATATTCAAGCTATTTTGGGATTTTCCCTAGCTAGCCCAATCCATGAAATTTATGGGTTTAAAGGAGATTAATTCTAAAATCCTTTGAAAACTCTTTCGAGTGAGACAAAGAGTGCCTTAATTAACTTAATCCTACTTTCGTGGAGTTAAAATTAACCAAGACCCATTAGGTTCTTTAATCAATCTATTAAAACCCTCTTAACCCTTAGTCTATTTCTAGATCTAAGTTAATTAAGTCTAATTTCTTGATTAACTATCACTTGGTTTTCTTCTTTCGGCGCTTCAACCAAGGATTAAGAACATAACTTAATGGGGCCCTTCATTAAGCATGTGAATAAGCACACAAGAAATGGATTAAACCTCATAAATTCATTAAATTGGGACTAACCCAGTTCAAATCCACAAAAATAACTAAAATATTACATCCCTTACTCCAGAATCAAAAGTAAACTACTCACTATCCATAATGCTTACAAGATATGATGAGTTTAAATGGAAATAAAGCTTTAATCTAAGCTAAGAAGTAAGAAATTAAACACTAGAAATGTAGAAAAATGTAAAGGAAGGAAGAAATCTGCAAATCTTGGTTAAAAATGGTGTGGAAGGTGAAAATGACTCCTCAAATTCTGCCTCTCTTCTCCTCTTCTTCTTTTCTCCTTGCCTCCCCCCTAAAATGAGAAAATGGGACTATTTATAGCATTTTTCTGACATGGAGCCCTAAAATGGTATGTTCTAGGAGGAATTATTTGAGGGAATCTCCTGCCAGCTCATTAATGAACTCTTCATGGGACTGCATAAGTGGACTGCATAAGTTATGCAGTCCCTTATGCGATTTCCGGTTCTGGGTCACTTATGCGAAGCTGCATGACTTGGTGCATAGGTTATGCACAATTTCGTGAATGTGCATAAGGGAGGCGAGAATGTGCATAAGCTATGCAGTCTCCTTATGCACATTTCGGCTGGTTCTGGAACAGTGATCTTTCTCCTTATGCAGATCTGCATAGCTTATGCGGCAAGTTATGCACAGTTTGGTCAATGCATATTTCAGCTTGAAAACTTGTTTTTGACATCTTTTTGCTGTAGAAGACACTCCTCAATGGCAAAATTCTCTTTAGTCCTTCAAAAACACCATTTTTCCTACAAAACAAAGTAAAAATTACAAATTAATCCAAAATCGACAATTATGAAAAACTAACTAATTAACTAATAAAATTAGCTAAAAATGACTAATAATCAAATAAAAATGGTTATGAAATTAAACCTAAATGATTATGCAAAATGTATGCATCATCTTCGCATTAAAGATATGGAGGCACTACTTATGTAGAGAAAAATGCTACATATACACAGACCACAAGAGTCTGAACTTATGAAGAAACTATTTCAGATATAGACTCTTTAAAATGAATTGATGCTATGAAATCCGAGATTGATTCCATGTATAAGAATCAAGTTTGGGATCTTGTTAACCCATCCAAAGGTATTGTACCTGTGACACCCCTTACCCGACTACAGTGTAGTCGAGCAAGTTATGCCATTCAGTGTGCCGAGCACTCTATTTTATCTTAATTCATTTTTATTCTTCCTTTTGAATATAACTTGTGAAATATAATTTATTTAAGCCATTTATCGAAATTATAATTTATTTGAGGTTCCGAGAATTTTAAAGAAAATCCGGCAGAATACCGGCTAAAAATGGAGAAAACAGTTCTTCGGAACCTGTAAAAAAAACACTTCCTATATTCATTTTCCATCATCTCAACTCCATTTATCAAATTCTCAACAATGTTCAATCTCAGTTCTCATTCATCCATCTCATATGATACCATGCATATATCATAGATAAACATTCACTTTTCCATTTACAACCACACTTTTCATTATTTACATGAATATCAAAATACATTACATAAGTTTCAAATACATATGAGAAAATCAAAATCAATTACAAAATACCAAAATGACATCTAGCGTCCTACCAATGCACTGTAGACAGTGAGGTGACACAGACACTATGCAGAACTGTGAGCTGCCTTACCGAATCTGTGGTCCACTGGGCCCTCTGTCCAATCTTCAGTACCTACGCGTTGCAAACTAAGCATAAAGCTTAGTGGTGCAAATAATAAAATAGAAAGAAATAATATGCAATATAAAAATCATAATTTCTTAGCCATTGTGTTCATAAGAACTGAATAATTACCAACTTAGTGTTTAGTCGAGGGCTAATTACGTTTTATGATATTAACTTCTTCATGCATTTTGTTAATTATTTTCTTCATGATCTTGAGTTTCTTTGTATTCTATCGTAATCATTCCTGATATTTAATTTTCGTATTTTCTTTAACAATCAGTTCATTTACAGTTATACTTTTCCATGCCCAAGTAACCTATACTGAACGATCGGATCGATAACGGGTCGTTGGCACCGACACCGCGTTCTCGGGCCGTCATACCATGGGACGCAGAACGTCAACCATGTATGCAGTCAGTATGGCTAAAAAGCCATGATATCACATAATCGACATAAAAGCCATGAATACGGGCATAAAAGCCATGGATACGAGCATAAAGCCATGAATACAGGCATAAAGCCTTTCCTTTCGCAGTACTGCTAAAACAATACCCTATTGGCATGCCAAACTATCCAAAACCAATCACATTAGGCCTACTAGGGCATTTTGCATTTTTAAGTTTCACAATTTTTGAATTTTAAGTTTTCATGTCACTATTCATTTCATTAGTCAACTAAAATGTTGACTTTTGCATAAACAATAGGTACATTGGTTTTAGTACTCCCAACATATCACATGTTGTATTCAAAACTTGTTGGTTTTGGTCACTTTCTCAAAGTTTAGGTCATTTTGGCAAAATTGCCAATTTTTTGTTTTGGTGTCACTATTCACCTCATTGGTCAACAAAAATGTTGACTTTTAGAATAAAAATGTGTACATTGGCACTCCCAACATACCACATTTGGTGTTTAAAACTTGTTGGCATTAAGTGTTAATACCATTTCCAAGCATTAAACCAAAGGAGCAGATTTTTCAGTTTTGGTGAGTCAATTTCACTGTTCCATTGGACACTGTTACTGTTGGAATTTGAAGAAATGTAAAACATGAAAGTTGTTCCTTATTTTGTCTAGTTAAATTTCCTTTTTTTAATCACTCCATTTGGAGTTTTGTAGCTCCAGATATGGCTCAAAAACCCAAGCTGTCCGAATATGCATTCTACAGAAATTTACCATATCTACAGTGCATGAACAGTAACTTGAGTCACTTGGTTGAATGGGTTCTGGCCATAATTTGGGGTAGATTCCTTCATTAAAGTTGTTTATCTATGTCTTAACTTGTTGCTGTAAAAATTTCAGGCCAATTGACCAAATCTACAGTGAGTTATGGCCAAATGAACAGTTACTGTTCATTTGGTCAATTCTGCAGAGGCAGTTTCAGGGTATCCGGATTGGGGCCAAGTTTTGGTCCTCTTGCTTTGGTCTTTTGGGCATGGTTTCTTCAGCAAAAATGTGCCATTATAAGCCTAGTTTCATGTCCAATTGGCCAAACACCAATTGGACTAGTACAGCCCAAGTTATGGCAGTGCAAAGGGACTGAATTTTCAGTCCCTATGCTGCTGTCCTAGGGCAGCCTGCAACCCCTCTTTGCAACCTTGTTCTTCAGTCCATTTGTTGGTCAAAATACCTAAAATGGTCACCAATTGACCATTAAAATGCTCTCTTATAATTTCCTAAACCAAGTTACATTTTTCTCACAAAACCCTAACTCAAATTCATGTTTTTATACAATATGTCTTAGTTAGCTTTTTAATCATTGTTCTTGTATTTACAAACTTCCAACATAACTCTAATTCACTTCAAACTCATAAAAAAACTCCCTCCTATTCCATAATTAGGGCAGCCGAAATTCATGTACACCTTCACAAGAATTTTTGTTCATTTAATTTACATTTTCTCACTAAATTCAAGTTGCTATTTATGAAATGAAAGAGTTTTAAGTATATAGAGCACTAACCTTGTTGTATGCCAATTCAAGCTTGAGAGAACTTCACTTCCTTCTTCTTCTTGGCTGCCAAGAGCTTGTTTAAGGTGTAGGATTAATTTTTGATGAAGGGACTTATGGGTTTTAGGGTGAGGAAGCATGGAATTTAAAGCTTGAAAGAGCTTTCATGGAGGTGGCTATGGTGGAAACCCTCTCCTTCCTCTCTCTACGTTTTTGGCTGCTGGTTTTTGGTCCATTTGGTCTTCATTTTATGTCTTTTAATGGTTTAGTCAAATGGTAGCTTAATGGTGATTGGTGGTGGCTTTTTAATGACATCACCTTATGTCATTATTAAGCCTTTTTCTTCATTTTCTTTTCTTTCCTCCACTACTCATTTTTAATTTAATTTCTATTAATGTTTATTCATATTTTGAGTCATAATAATTATTTACTTAACTGGACAAGTCGGCCAAAATCACCTCTGAAGGCGAAATGACCAAAATGCCCTCCGTTTGGCTTAACGGGTCAAAATTTGCTGTACCGATTGAAAAATTTTTCTAAATATTTTCTTGGCATTCTAATGCCATAGGAACCTCAATGACCCTTCTCTGGAGTCCCAAAAATTATTTTATAATTTTTCCCCTGGGTCTAGGGCTCCTCGTTGCGAGAACCGCAACTTCCCTCCGGTTACCCATCGCTTGGGCACCGGCTCGTTTTGCTTGGTTGTATTTTATTTCTAAATTTTTTACTAAATTTTTCTCATTAATATTTGAGTTAATTATGGTCCCTCACTTTGATTTGAATATTTTTCCGGACATTCTAGCTGTCCGGACCAACACCGGTCACCGGAACAATAGACTGTGCGGAATTGCTACCGGGAGGATGTTACAGTACCTATAGGGAATAAATAAGTTTTCAAGAAGAAAATTGGTTCTGATGGAAAGGTAGAGACCTATAAGGCAAGGCTAGTAGCGAAAGGGTTTCGCCAAAAGCAAGGAATCGACTATGATTAGACTTTCTCGCCTGTTTCCATGCTTAATCAATTACAATTCTATAAGCAATAGCTGCATAATATGAATCCCAAGATGGTTCCAAAGTGCGTAAGCTAAAGCGATCTATTTATGGGTTAAAACAATCTTCGAGGAGTTGGAACATCCGTTTTGATGAAGCCATTAAGTCATTTGGTTTTATCAAAAATGAGGATGAGCCATGTGTATATAAGAAGGTTAGTGACAGTGCTATTATTTTCCTTGTTTTATATGTGGATGATATTCTGTTAATGGGTAATGACACAGGTATGTTGACAACTGTAAAGTTATGATTGTCAAATACATTCTCCATGAAAGACTTAGAGGAGGCAACCTATATTTTTAGGATTCACATCTATAGAGATAGAGCGAAAAGAATAGTTAGTTTATCCCAAAGCCTATACTTGGAAAAGGTGTTAAAGAGGTTTAACATGTTTGATTCCAAGAGAGGATTGTTACCAGTGAGACATGGTATTCACCTTTCTAAAGAGATGTCTCCAAAGACACCTGAAGAAAGAGATAAAATGGCCAGGATTCCATATGCTTCGGCTATTGGAAGTTTGATGTATGCAATGTTGTGTACTAAGCCGGATATCGCATATGTTGTTAGTTTGACTAGCAGGTATCAATCCAATCCAGGTTTAGAACACTGGATAGCTATCAAGAATATCCTTAAGTACTTGAGAAGAACTAAGAATTTATTCTTGATATATGGAGGTGGAGACTTGCAATTGGATGGTTATACTGATTCTGATTTCTAATCAAATATCGATAATAGAAAGTCTACATCTGGGTATGTGTTCATTCGTAATGGAGGCGCAGTCAGTTGGAAGAGTTCCAAACAGAGCACGACTGTAGATTCCACTACAGAGGCCAAGTATATTGCTGCATCATATGCTACAAAAGAAGCTATTTGGATATAAAGAACCCCGGTCTTACCAGAAATCCAAACACATAGAAAGGCGCTACCACATTATCAGAGATATAGTTGGGCAAGGCGATGTAGCCATGCAGAAAATAGCATCAGTTGAAAATCCAGCTGATCCATTCACTAAGCCTTTGTCACAAGCACAGTTAGACCGACATCTTGAGAAGATGAGTCTAAGGTATTGTAATGAATGGCTCTAGTGCTAGTGGGAGATTATTAGTAGTATGCCTTAGAGCATATCATTTAGTATGTATCTTGTACATTTTTTATTAATAAAAGGCATTTTTACTTTTTCGTTTACATAATATATTTATGTGTAATAGAAAAGGTCCATTGATATTTTGTTAGAAATTTTATTCTTAAGTTGTTAAGAATATGAGTGATAGTATTTCTAGCACAAAGTATCATAAATTGGTTCACAATCGAGGACACTTCACAATAAGGACATGACTTATTCAGAAAGATTGTAATCATGTTTGTTCCCAAGTTATTTATATGAGATGTAAATAAGATGGAATGGTGAGTCTCATGCCATATAACAAACATGATAGGTACTTATACATGATAAGTAGGCCGAACCAGTAACATTTATGACAAGCACATGGAGTTTACTCTTGTCAATGTATTGTCATAAATTATATTAGTGCATATAATCTTTAGACCTTAGATAGCACAGTTATCTTGTATATAGGTGGTTTGAGTTTGATACTGCTTTCATACTTGTACTATATATGGGTATATGGGCATGTGTTGGATCCTACTAGTTATATATGGAGGTAGGTGTTGATCAAGATGGAATCTGTTCCTCTAAGTAAATAGGGATAAAATCCTATGTTCATTTAATTGTTCTTGATGTTTCAATTTCCTGGCCAGGACAGATAGATTTAATCAGAAAAAAGTTTCTGATGAGAAAATCTTTTTAATCAAGAATTGGAATTAAAAGAGAATATAATATTCATAACAAATAGGGTTTGACATAAACTATGACTCCAGCTCAAATTGAGATTTTGGAACAGAGAGATTCTAGTGCATGGTAACATATGATTATAGGTTCCTTTAAGGTAAACCTTATTACTAATTGGATGGCTATGGCATGCTATGTTAGGTGTTAACCATGGTCTATGAGGTGCATAAAATAATTTAGAGAAATCATTTATGATAAGAAAGAGTTCTGATGATATTAAGAGTTGATATCATGTCTCATTGCCAATTAGTGATGAGCCTAGTAAGTCACACACATACACAAGTAATCACCAAATTAATTATGATTTAATTAATTAATTAAAGAGTATAATTGATTAATAAATAGGTTTGGTTTGCAATTAGATTGCAAAGTCACTAGCATGGCTTGAAACCAAATCTAGGTTATTGGATGTATAGTATAAGTTAAATTTATATTTAAAGTGTTTAAATATGAATTTAATTAATGAGAAATTAATTAATAGAGATTAATTAATTAATTTATATTTGATATAAATTGATTAGAAGAAGAGAAATAATTATTTTGGGTTGAGAACTCAAAATTAAGATACAGGGGTATTTTGGTTATTTCACAGGGTGACATGTGACATCATGAGATGGTGACGCATGGCACCACACATAAGCTTTTCATATGTCTTTTAATCATGTAAGATGATCAAAGTCAAGATTAAATATAGGTTTGACACTTGGCACAATGTGATTGGGTCAATTAAACCTAGAGCCAATCAGATGGTGACATGTGGCAAGGGTTTTAATTGGTGACCTAACTATATAAGTGTAAGGATGAAAGAACAAAATACACAAGCTGCCATTCATCTCTTTGTGCCGCCACCCTTGGCTGCTCTCCTTTCTCTTCTTCTTCATCTCTCATCAATTCAATGAGATTAGCAAACAATCTCTTGAATTAAAAATACTAGAAATTGTTTCTAGTGTCCTGTTTATATCTGTAATCTCTCAAAAGGCAAAATTTAATTTTTCTAATTCATAAAAACAGCTTTAGAAGTTGTTCAAGGGCTACCATAGGTGATCTTGGTATGGATAAGCTAGAGGGATAACATCTGGTGTCCTAAGGCGCATCCCAAAGGTGTCAAACACACTGCAGTGCATCAAAATATTAGTGCACTTGTTCTTGATCTAATCTAGGGTTCTAATGAATTAATCTGATTAATTCTAAAATCTTAAATGGCAAATCTAGATCCAAAACATATTAAAAGAGTTTTAATATGTTGTTTATCATTGAAATCAAATAGATAAAAATGAATCTTGCATGATGCATGTGACCCTAGGTGAAAATTTTTTGAATTCAATGATATAAACTTGTGTTTTTCATGCTTCCACTCCTTCACTTTTGAGACTAAACCATCACATCTGACTACTCGTTTATCCTTTTCTGACATCTGTAGTACTCACTATAACTTCACTGTGCTTGACTTGATATCTCATAACTTCAATCAACTTTGGCACTTACCTCACTTTCATTATGCCCTGATGCGTCTCTTAGTGACTTCTGTCCCCATTCCTGTATTTCAATAATCTCTGC
Organism: Hevea brasiliensis; assembly: GCF_030052815.1. Taxonomy (NCBI): domain Eukaryota; kingdom Viridiplantae; phylum Streptophyta; class Magnoliopsida; order Malpighiales; family Euphorbiaceae; genus Hevea; species Hevea brasiliensis. Next base: position 76,932,742 of record NC_079507.1, on the reverse strand, counting down.
TTCCCAAAGACATGACTTGCGTCTCTTATCCTATAGTATCCTATGAGATGCTTTCCTGTAGCACCTATCATAGGCATCTCACTCGAAATCCTTACTTGTCCTATAACCTCAATGGTCAACACCTATGCATCTTCTCACTCCCATGATACTTCAAATTTCCAATCTTCTTTGTGTCATTACTAAGGTCCTTAGACCAACTCCTGTCCATCTTATGTAACTAGTCATGTAGAGCTCCATCCAAGTGTTGAACATCCATATTCTATCTATCAATACTAGAAAGTGGACCAGGTTTCTTCTCTGACCTAACAAAAGTCTTTGTATTCCCAAGCCACTCAGTTAATACAACTTATCAAATCCTACTCCTTTTCTGAAAAGAGAGTTCCTTGACTTTTGCTTAAAACTTCTTACTATCTGATATGCTTCCTGACACATTAGTACTTAAATAGAGGCTCTATTATTCCTTTAACCTACCATTTATAATAACTTATTTTAAACATCCCTTAGTGTGTCCCTAGCATACTTATTCCTTCCTTTTATTTCTTAGTATTCCTTCCTTTTATTTCTTAGTCCTATCTTGATTACTAATCCCATTACTTCTAGAATTCTAACCTTACAATTGGCTTCTACCATCACATCCTTTACATTATGTAACACTTGTAATTAACCATAGAAAATTCTTCTTGCATCTCCTTTCCCAACTTGATCATCAGAATATTATCATTCCCTACTACCCTTTGTAGGAAATTGCTCATCATGGTTAGATAGGATCCCTTGAACTATAAGTTCCACCTAAACTAACATGGCTATGGGAAATGTGCGTTGTGCTATAATTCCAAATAAGATACTTCACGTATTCATTCTCATTAATATAACCACATATACCTGTTGCTTCTCGTTCTACCCTTACTATTGTTTTGTCATTATTGCCTTACTGCAATCTGTTGATCTCACTTAAGACATTCACCTGACATTTATAACAAACCTTTAATTACCCTTTCCTCATCTCCTTAGTCCAACCTAATGCCTATGTGTCATTTCTTACCCTTCTATTCTCTCATCATACCTATATAATCCATTACATTGATCTTAATCAACCTACTGTTACTAGCATCGTCTCTCAGTCCGATAAAACAGTTTAGGACACCATTAAATACTATCTAATTGCAACTTGCTCAGGTTGCATTTTTTACCTACCTCTTTTCGTACTGTTAATAGGTTAAAGGAATCTTGTCCTATTGCTACGTACTCTATCTTGGAAATAGGAATAGACAGGGTTTGATCCATGTCCTGCAACTCTGAACTCTATGTTTTGACTCTTGACATTGCTCGAGCTATGATCTGCTCTAAGTCTCATCTTAGATCTTCAAAAGAGGATTTCAACTTATTGTTTTCTCAGTTATGGGAGTCTCTGCTTTAATTGTATTCAGCTAGTTCTCTCATTTCTATAGGCATATTTACTAAATCCATCCATACTTTTCTTGCTAGTCTAAATTTCTTGTAAACATCTTCAATTTGATTGAAGATGGTGTCTTCATATCAGTGCATCCATTAGATATGAATTCATAGAAAACAGTGTAACGGTCGGGCTCCAACCACTAGAGGAATTATCCACTTTGGCCATAAGCCTCACAGTTTTGTCCTATAGGTAGAATGGAGAACTTCCTAGGAGGTCACCCATCCTAAGATTTCTCTCAAGCGAGCATGCTTAACCCTGGAGTTCTTCCAACTCTCCACGGCATTCCACCAAAAGGCGCCTCTAGTGATTAGTTCTCCCATTTTATATATCATTATCTTGTCCTCCCATTCCGATGTGAGATGTGTTTCCTTATCTTTCAAAGGAGCTTTATGCCACGTCCAGCCTAAGCCAGGCTCCTCAGCCCCTTAAGCTTCGAGTGTCCTCGCTCTCACACCGTACTGAGGGAGTGTGTTTAGGGTTTTGGGGTAGAAAACTTAGATTTGAACAAGGTTAAGTGAAGCTCCAAAGAGGTTAGTGCTTATTTCTTCTTTCCTTCTTCACTAAGTATTGAGCTAGTGTTAAGATGAGTTAAATAATGCATGAAAGTTAAAGAAAATCAAGGGTTATGTTAGGAAACCAATTTCAACAGCCTTGGGATTAGGGGAGATTTGATGATTTTGATTGTTTTAAAATTGCTAATAATGATATGTGAGGAGGATACTTGAGTTAGATAAGGAATTACTTGTGTATCACATGAATTGGAATGTGTTGAGTTAGGGTTTGGCCTAACAATTACGCCTTTTGTGAAATTGCTTGAAATTAACCAAATTGAGATTGATTGTTACTGTTTATAAGTGCCATGTATTCCAATTGAAGTAAGGGAGTTGGAGAAAATTGAAATTGGGAGTGCAATTTTCTTGTAGGAAATTCAGACCTATGAGTCCAGTGTATTGTTTGAGCTATAACTGAAATTGTGTGGCTCCAATTGGTATGAGGCTAATTGAAGGTGAAACTAGACCCAAAATACCCCATTTTTCATGAAGAAATCATGCCCAAATTCTATCAAAATCTTGACCTAATTACTATCCCAATCCGGCTTACCAAATCCTGAGTCCAGAAAATTGACCAACTGAATAGTATATGTTCATTTGGCCATAACTCCCTCTAGACAGGTCCAAATGATCTGAATTTTATACCATTGGAAAGCTTAGACATAGGACTACAACTTCCATGGAGAACACAGAACCCATAAATATCTCTAACCAAACCAAATTGCTAGCACAAATTAGGTCAACAAAATTATCCAGAACCAAATTGTCCAAGAATTTTGGGCTTAGGCATGCCCGACCAGTTTTGGCAAAATGGCCATAACTTGGCCTACAAAAATCCAAATGCCATGAAACCAGTGGAAAACTTTCCATAAGACAGATCTAAAATATTGGTATTTTGACCAAAACCCAAAAATTTAAGAGAACTAGGTTAATTGGCTAGGTAAAGTTAGCATACAAATCCTAGAAATTGTCTAAGTGACCACTTGACCCCAGAACAATTTTTAGACCATATCTTCCACTAGGAAATCCCAAATGGGATGAGTCAAACTGTTCTGGAAACCTAAGAGATAGGACTCCAACTTTGATTTGGGAACCTCCCTCAAATTATGAGTGTAAGGACCCTGAAATTAAAGTCAAAGCCACTGACCTGAGTTGGAATCGTGTTGGCATAGGGTATCTAAGTCTAGGCTCGTTAATTAGCTAGAATTAATTCTACAAAATTTTCAAAATTGTGATTCAAAATTCTGAGTGACCACAAGACATTGGGCAACAATTTCTATGAAGAACACTAGGCCTAAATGTGACTGCAACATATTCAATTAATTAGGTAAAATGTAACTCTAAAATCTGCCTACTTAAAGAACTAGAATTACGAAATGAACCAGTTATGGTTGTTTGACTATAACTTAAGTTCTAAAAATTCAAATGACATGATTCAAAGGGAAAATAAAGACAAGACATAGTTGAACAACTTTCATGAAGAAAGTATAGCCAAATAAGGGCTACATCTTGGCCAAATTGCTAGGTGAATCTAAGTTACTAAACCTAGACCTTGAGAAAGGTTCCTAATATGATTTGGCACGTGAGATGAAATAAATTACAATAACTTGCTAAGCATGAAAATGACGTGAATCAATGAAACTATGAGTATTAAATAACATTATTTTGCCCAGAGTACACCTATACTCATTTATATAGCTTAGATCGATTGGTATACCAATTAGGGACTACAGATTGCAGTACTACCCACATGAATGATCATTGACAGATAACATATGTCTAAGATTATTGTTCTACTGGCTTTATGCCTGCCCGTTGGCCATAGTGCCTATTATTATTATTGGCTTATGCCTACCTACTGGCTTTGTGCCTGACATGACCGTTATATACTGGGGAGACATACGGATGTCTAACTAGTATACTCCCATGTATTCAGTCTCTATAGTCTGTCATAGGTTACTTGGGCACAGACATGAATAATAAATCTCAAACTTAAATAAATACATGAGACAACTGAATATAATATACATGCATAGAAAAAATCTTCATAACATATCATAAGGTGTGACGAAATTTTTACGCTAGTTGTCACCTTCCGCAACCCTCCTCCTTTATCCGGGCTTGGGACCGGCTAAGCGCAAGCTACTTAGGCGGAGTTCATAGAAAAGATCTTGATTAACTTAATTGCTTCCAAAGTTTTATAAACATGTAAAAGACTGAGATTTCATAATATTTTATATTTTATTATACTGTTATCCATAGAATAATTATTTTAATTATTTAGTTATTTTTCCTTTATTTTATGCACCACTAAGCGTTATGCTTAACGCGTTGGTTGTTTCAATGCATAGGTATAGGAGACCCTCAACAGCAGCAATAGAGCTTAGTCTGGACTTGACCAGATCTGCTACTGGATAGATTGTCACCTCAGCAATCATTTTTGGTAGGGCTCATGTATATGTTAGATGTTGCGTTTTGATCATTGTATATAAGTACATGGTATAAATTATTTTAAGACATTTAATTAAATTTTTTGAATTGTATATAAATTGTAAATATTGTACTTAATTTTGTATGAATAAAATGTAGTATTTTATTTACTTGAAATGAGTATAAGCATTATGATGACATGACATGATTTATGGAAAATGATATGGATGTGTATTTTTAACAGGTAAAATAAATAAACCCGTCATGCACTAGTAAAACAGAAGTGACTCTGTTCGATTCTCCATCAAAATGAAATGGGATAAAAAAAAATTTCTACACGTATGATAATACGATTAAATAGAAAGTAAAATAAAATTGTACCCGATAAGACAAAATATGGTGCTCCGGCACCTAAAGCTACACTATAGACGGGTAAGGGGGTTTTACAAACAGTATCTCATATTGTCTTGTAAAGAATTTCTGATATTTTGCAGTAAACAAAAACGAAGAGACAGAAATTTTGATTGGTGATATGCTGTTACAGGGTGAAGAGCGTGATGGACCATTTGGATGGTTGCCGTGAATTTCCTCAATTGTGTATAGGTTGGTTTTACTCCTCTTTTCCCTTTTTTCCCGGGATGAACATTTTACATTCTTGAAGCATGTAATTATATTTGCTGCCGATTCTCGAAAAAATTCCGATTCTCACAGGCATTGGAAATCCACCTGGCACCATTGACATGAAAGCTTTTCTTCTACAGAAGTTTAGTTCAACAGAGAGAGAACAAGTACGTAATGTTTTTCATCATAACATGAATTTCTTTAGTCAATGTGAAATTCTGGTGCATATATGGATGTTGAGGTAGCTTGTTAAAATGGTTTCAATTTATCTTGTATTGATTCTGGAACTCTACATGTCTGGTTAGATCTGTATACGATCGCATGACACTCATACTCACATGTGCACAGAAACTATTTATAGATTGGGGACAGAGTCTGTTTTGCTATATGCTTAGATGAGTGCACGTGGTATTAGCCTTTGTAATGCCAAAGTTTCTGATTGTTAATTGCTACTGGACAGATAGGGACAGCCCTGAAACAAGGCGTTGAGGCTGTTAGAACTCTGTTGCTCTGTGGATTCAACCAGAATATTGCCAGATTCAATCTGGGGCAAAAATACAAGTACCATAAAGCTTGAACTGAACCCAGGTTGCATACAGACGAAGCACTTTGGTCAAGCAGGAAGCTTCCCATGTTAGAAAAAAGAGACGTGTAGGTTTTAGATTCTTTGCCCACTAACAGCCATATTAGATTCTTTGCAATTTAGATTTTAATGCATAGGTTATTCTTTTCTTCCCTCATTTTTGTTTAATATTTCTCTTCCTTAGTGGACAACAAGACATGCTATTGACAATACAAACACATCCAAACTTTAAAAGTATCCATCTACCGTTAATCATTACAAACTAATGACTAAACACACAAATATATAATAATCAAAATCCTAGTAGCTTAAGGGTGAAAGAAATGTACTACAATTGAAGGGAGCGCAATGCATCCCATTGGTTGGAAAAAGCTTGGAGTAGTTGACTTGCTTGTTGGCGCTGATGAGACCATTGTTGTGCCATTGTGCGTTCAGCTTCTATTGATGTTGCTAAAGTCTGAAAGTCCCTTGAATTCGCATGCCACTCTTGAGCAATGGTATCTGCCAAATTCTTATTAGAATAAGCCTCCTGCTTTAAAGTACCAATCTCCTCATAAAGCTTGTTAATCTGGTTTTGAAGCTCGAGAACTCTAGTCCTCAGCTCTTGGTCTCTCTTTCTGGCTGCGTTGATCTTCACTGTCAACTCTCTAGCTCTAGTAGTCTTGGAAACAAAGTTGTCCAAGTGATTTGTCAAAGAGGTTAGCTCAAGCTGATAGGCAGAGTAGGAAGTGATCAACTGGGGAATCTCTATCTGTAGCTTGTCCAACCTATCTCGCACCTCCAAAGTAAGAGAGGTACTTCTAAGCAGGATTTTGATGGCGCCTAATGCTACATCTCTTTGTTCTACACTCAGGTAAGGAAGTTTTATTGTTAGAATCTCCATCAGTTTGGTCTTTGCAGCCTCGACTTCCTCTAGGCTAGGAGGCTCATCTAATGAAGCAAAGGATGGCACAGCAGATGTACGATCCAAAAAGGACAAGTCTAATGACTCTAGAGGATTGTTGAATTGCTCCAAAGTAGCATTCTCTAAAATGCAGAAAGGGCCCTTTATATGGAAAAATACAAGCCTTAGTCATTAACAAAATAAGATTAGAGTACGAATAAGCTAAAAAAAAAAAAAAAAGACAAACCTGCGCACTTGAAGAAGAAGCCTCACATTCATGGGATGGAGTAAGGCTCTCAAGGGCACAGCTTTGAGCAACAACTGTATTGAATGAGTGATTAAGGAAAAAAAAAAAAAGGGAGATATAGAAGAAGAGACATTGCAGCAAAGATTTACCTTGTGGTTCCGCCCCTTCTGCATCAAGGCTGCACTTTCCATCGTCTTTCTCATCATTGTGATAGTCATCAGGATCTTTTCCAATACTACTTTCTTCTGCTTTGCAGAAAGAAAACCTCAAGGACATTTTGGTAGGATCATAAGAATAACTAGGTTGGGTCATTGTAGGATTTTCTACCTCATCACCAATATACATTAGTCGGATCAATATACTTTTTAGCTTGTAGCAAGGCTTGGCACATGAAGTTTCAAGGTATGCTTCAAATGTGGCCTTATTCCATTCGGATTCATACAACCAATCATCACTTGTCACTTGAGGTTCAGAGAGATACATCAAGTAGGCATTTCCATACTCGAACGGTGAATGTCGAAGCGGCATTGACACTCGTTTGGTTTCACCACAAGCACTATTGAATTGGCATTCCCACCTAACGTAAAAATAATCGTCACGCTCGTTATTGTCCTGAAGTGCAAGAATAGCAAGTAAAGTGAAACCCACAAAATCATCTCTAAGCCAATTTTGAGGCAGCTGAATAGCAATTGATGATCCTTCACTTTGGTGGTAGCAACCAAAACTTCCTAATTGAAAAGTACTCAGCTGCACCATACATGAAAAACTTGAGTTTTTGAGTTTGGACACATACATGTGTGTATGTGCTTGTATATGTCAGAAAGAGAGTACCTCCTTGGGAAAGAGTAAAGCGACTCCCATCAATTGTATTCTCTGATACATTAGACGCAAAAAGCCTGCAATCTTTTCGTGGTCCAATTTTGAGTGATTATAGAATGCAAAGGTATTATGATGATACACACCTGTCCCATGAACGTTTGGAAAGTCCCGGTCCCCTTGGTTATATACTTTTAAATGTCCTTGCGATTGTGGAAGTCTCGTCTGTTTGGTTAAACCAAGTTCGTCAGGCCATATAGATGCTCTATTGAAACTGTTTTCATCCCAAGTGCACGTGATTTCTGTAATATAAACGCATGTTTCCGTCATTTTCCATTTATAAGCAAAGTTAACTTGAGAAACGTCACTTGGGAGATTTCCATGGTGTAATGAAGTTGCTGAAGATTCTCTTTCAAAGATACTTCCACTCAAATCTAAATATTCTATGTCGCCAACTTCGGGAAACTTTTCGAGTTTCGAGCAGCCAAGAAGGTCAAGAAACTTGATAGATCTTGGACAAGGAACACTTGTAATCTTTCTACAATGTCGGAAATTCATATCAACAAGCTTGTCAAGATTTAAAATAGATGCAGACACCTCCGTCAAACTTACACAGCCTTGGCAATTAATCGTCCTAAGATTTGAGGCCCTTGACAAGTCTGGCAATTCAATCAAATTTTTACAACCACACAGAATGATGGCTATCAAATTTAAAAGATCCTGTTGCATTAAACAGCAATCATCATATGCCAAATAACCATTTGAATTTTACGGTTACATAAGAGGGAAAATTATTCAAAAAGAATACCTGTATTCCAGTCCAAAGTCGTTCAATTTGGCTTTCAGACATGTTTAGTAGAACAAGATTGTCAGGACGAAAATTTGATGGCAAAGATTTCAAAGGATAGAAATTCCACTGGAAATGCCTTAGCTCATCAGGGAGGGATTCCAAGCCTTCAGGGAATTGTATACCATGTTTGGAACCATAAAAGATGAGCAGTTTGATCTGCTTCATCTTGGCAAAAGCTGTAGGAGGTAAGCACAATCCACTTATTTTCGACTTGTCTAACTGTATGCCTTCAATCGCTTCACTTCCCTATAATATCAAAGAGACCAAATAACAGCTTACCCTTCATATTATCGGAAAAATAAAACAAAAAAGGTGCTTAGCCTTTTCATATATGTCAAACAATACTACAATTCATAAAGATAAACAAGTGAAGTAAAATGCAAAGTCAACACTTATAGCTCTTACAGTATTTTTAGTCAGCACATGATAGATATCCTTGTGATCCCATAATCTACTTCGCTTGCCTGGTTCTTTTAAGGATTCTTCACGAACAATTTGTCTACCCATTTCTTGTAGCAAATCATGCATCTCTATTACGTCATTTGAAATGTCAATAAGACACTTATCAGAAAGGACTCTTAAGTTAATTGGAGTATGAAAGCCACAAGCGTCCAGTAGTTCTTCCACGTAAGATCTGGACACCCCTTTAAAAAAACATGCGATATGAAGAAATGTTTGCTGCTCAAAAAAATCAAGCCCTTGGTAACTTATTTTCAACACGTCTTGTATTTTCACGTTAGGAATTTTCTGAAGTTTACTCAATGCACTTTGCCATTCTAGTTTGCTCTTTCTATACAAAAATACACCAAGAACTTTAAGACCTAAAGGGATGCCTTTTACATAACTTACTACTTTCTTTGATAGTCCCATCATATCTCCCTCGGGCAGTCTTTTCTTAAAGGCAAACAAACTGAAAAGCTCAAGACTGTCCGGCTTACTTAGTGCTTGAACCTCATAAATTTCATCAACTCTATCTTGAAACACGTGTTTATCTCTGCTTGTCACGATGATTCTACTTCCAGCGCCATACCAAGCATGCTTTCCAGCTAAAGCTTCTACTTGTTCAAATGTGTCAACATCATCAAGAACAATAAGAGCCCTTACATGGCGAAGCTGCCTCCTCACAAAAGTTGGTCTCCAGTTGGATGTGCCCATGCTTGTATTTCCTTCATTCAATACATTAACAAGAATTTCATCTCGTAATTTTGTTAGCCCAATTTTTAATGAATTTTCTCTAACATTTGCAAGAAAGCAACATCCTTCAAAATGACAATAGCTTTTGTCAAATATAAGTCTAGCAATAGTTGTCTTTCCGATTCCACCCATTCCCCACAGTCCAACAATTCTAACATCTGAAGTCCCAATTTGCAATAATGATTCCACATTTTCGACTTGTGGTTGTATTCCAACCAGGTCCTCTACATAATCTAAGCATGGATGTCCCAATTTCTCCAAAATGTCCTTTACAATTTCTTCAATAAGTATGGAGTCCGTTCTAACGAATAAAGAATTAAACATCGTCAACATCTATAAGTAAAATAATAATAGTAGTAAAAGAAAGAAGTCATATGGAGGTATTAAAACTATATAAAATTAGCCAATAAGTTTTTAACTTCTATTTGCTGTTATCAAGTGAAGTTTCATTCTATAATTATATGATATAAAAAAAATATTTTTAAATTTATATAATTGATAAAATAAGGATAATTCTGAAATGAAAGGCCAACAATACACTAATATTGAAATTTTTGTGTCAAATAAAAATTTGAAAATTGCATGCAAAAAAGGTACTGACAAGTCTAGTTTGTACCCATGTTTTGAAGTTGAGATAGAGGTCGATACATATAAAAATAAAAATCAATATAATAAGTTTAAATAAAAATTCATTTTCTCTCAATAAAAATCAACTTCAATGAACAAATAAAGATTTAAATGATAAACACAATTAGAAAAAAAAAAAAAAAAAAGCATTCTTACCCAGTGTTTCTGGAATCCCATCCAACTAAATAGGCTGCTTTCTTCAAATAGGTCCTCCACTCTTGGATCTTGTTTTTATCCACCTTCACATCATTTTCATATGTTTTAAAAGCTTCTTCATAACTTCCTGTTTGATGTTCTGCATCAGATGGATCAACTTTGTAGAAAATAGGCAAAACCTTTTGCTTGCCTTGTTCCTTGCATTTCATACACTCTACCAGCTCATTTAAGCACCACCGCGAATCTGCATACTTTCCGGAGAATATGATCACAGAGATGCTTGATCCCCTAATTGCTTCAACAAGTGATTGCTCAAGCTCTTCTCCTCTATCGATTCTATAGTCTATGAAAGTCCGAATTCCTCGACGAACCAAACCACTGTGGAGATGGCTGGTGAAGTTGTCACGGGTGTCTCCTCTGAAACTTAGGAATACGTCATATTTTACTAAATCGAGTGAAGAAGAAGAAGAAGAAGAAGCCATAGTGATGCCTCACAAAACAACCAAGAAAGGATGCATTTTATAATTAGTAAAGTAAACTGATAATATGGGAAAGCTTCCCTGCATTCTCCTTTGGCAGACAAAATACCAAAAAGTCAGAGCTACAAGAATTGAGGTCTTCTCTCTCTAGCGATAGAGAGAGAATTTTTCTCTAAAAGTTTCTGGCTGATTTGAGGTTTTAGACCTCCCCTTTTTGTATACCTCAATCCATTATTATATATTATTAAGTCAGTACAACTTTTTTAACTTTCGGGAGCTCCATTGTGAGGGTGTCACATCCTCCGCCGCTCATGTCACGGAGTAAGAATCTGCTTACCACCAAACTTACTTCAGGCCGTGCAGCTTTAGTCAATGGCCATTTTTTTAAAATTTTTTTAATTTCATAAATTGCATTAAATTTACTGTGAAATGTAACGTGTGGCACTGAGATAGCAAACAAACACTTCCTTAAAATGCTATATATATATATAATTTTTAAATTATTTAATTATTATTTTATTAAAAATAATTTGAAAATAAATTAAAGTATAATTTACTGTTTTAACTACAATATTATAATCAATTTATCTTAATATGGTTCTTTATTTTTTGTGTATTTATTTTTTTTATAATTTTTTATTTTATTATTAGAAATAAATATAATTTTTACAGGATATAAATTTAAATCTTTTAATATATTATCTTACCTTTTTTGTTTTGTATTTAAGTATTTAATTTATTAATTGAATTTTTAATTTTATTTATTTATTTTAATTTTTAAATCACTTAAATGTTTATATACAAATTTAAATGATTTTTTTCACTATTTTTTGTTATTAACGTTTTAATTTTTTAATCATTTGACTAATTAATTATTAAATTTTTGTTCATTATTATTATTTTTATTAAATCAATTTTAAGATAACTTCATTTTATGTTAAATTAAATTTTATAACTTCATTTTATGTTAAATTAAATTTTACTTTATACATCCATATTATATTATTGAAATATCACACTTTGTTTCTCATTACCAAAAAAAAATAATAACAATAAATTGTTGATCTATTTTAACAGTATTTTTAGTGTTTTTCTTTTTATTTTACTATAAACACTATTTTAAAATAGTAAAATTTTGATTCACCTTATTATTATTTTGTTATAATTTTGTAATTATTATTATCTAAAAGTATTAAAAATAATATTTATAGGCATTTTCATAATATCTATTTAATGTTGTTTGTTTATGTGTAATTATAATTTATAAGTAACAAATAATTAAAATTATTTTGCTCTTAAATTTGTATGTAATTTATAATATATTTAATTTATTTTAATAATTTAAAAATATTTTAACAATGTGAATATACATTATTTTTATATACTAAACCTATTGTGTTTAATGTGTTTAATTGAATCTTTCAAAGTTTTCCTTTTAAATTATAGGGAATTTGAAAAATTGTAACATATATATATATATATATATATATATATATATATATATATATATATATATATATAAAAGGTTGAATTTTTTTTTTCCTATTTTGATATTTTAATTATAATTAGGTGGCATTTCCAAATAATTTATATGTATAAAATTGAAAATATTTTTATCGATTATCAATGAATAAATCTTATTTTCATGCTATTTGATTAAAAAAAATTACTTATTTTAATTTTAGTTTCATTAATTAAGTAAAAATTAAGAAAAATAATATTTTAATTTGATTTTGATTTTGAGATTAAAAAATATATACTTCAAATAAGATAAATTATAGAATATTGTCTATGTATTAGCAATATACGTGATACTCATAAAAAATTAATTTTTCTTTAAATATAGAAATGACTCTAATTATGAGTGATATTTTAATGTAAAATACTGTGTAATTATGTAAAAACGAACTATAAAAACAGTGATACAAAGTAATATTACAAATTAAGATTATGATAAATATATAAAAATAAAAATATTAATAAACAATTTAAAATTAAACTTGGTATGCAAAAAAGCATTATTTATTTTAATTATTTCAAAAAATTAAGATCAAATTAAAATAATAGTTTTAATTTAAAAATTCAAATAAAGAATTTTATTTAAATTAAAATATAATATTTAATTTTAAATAATTATAGATAAAATATAATTATTGATGTTACAACTACAAATATAATATATATGTGTTTTGTATACACAATAAAGATTTGAGCTTTGGAATATTATAATTACATATTTTTTCATTAATAAATTTTATAAATTTTCAAACGAAATTATACCTTTCTTTTTTTTAATACATGATTTGATGTGTAATTTATTAGATTTAGCCAAATTTTAAAATTTTTAAAATCCCTATATAATATTTACCAATAAGTTGAATACTTAAACTAATTTTTAACCCTTTAAAAGTTAATAAATAAGAAATAAAATGGATATACTATGTAAGGTTGATGGCCTATAATAAAATAATAGGAATTGACATAAAATAAATTATTTATATTTTAAGAAATATTTATAATTACTATTTAATTTATTGATAATAAAAAGTGTATTATATTAAAATATATAACTATTTTTTATTTTTGTTAAGTATACAGTGTTTACTTTATTTAAATAATATATTAAAAATGAATTTATGTATTAAGAATATTTACATATAAAATTTTTTTAGAAAAAATATTATCATTTTTAAAATAATCAAGTGTTTAAAAATTTAAATTCTTATGTTCTTATAATTTAATACTTATAAAATTAATATAAATTTATATTTAATATTATAAGAAAATGTTGTCCCAATTTGTAGTTTGTGCAATCGTGCTTATTATAACCTAAATCAATAAGGCCACAGTTGTCAACTTGCTTCTTATGCATTAAAGCCCTTCTCCGATAAGCAGAAAGAGCCTACTTTTTGGTCATCTAGGAGGTGATGTCGTTGAAATCACCCATAACAAGCCAGAGTGCAGACAACCCATCTGCTATAACCTTCAATTCCTCCCATGGCCCTCTATGCACAATCTCAATATGGCTTGCATAAATAAAAGTCCCATAGGAGACAAACTCATCAGCAATAAGCAGTTTCGAATAGATAAACAGCCTGTTGACCTTTATCCCTTGAATCTGAATTCTGGTGTTATCCCACAAAATCCAAATCCCACCACTAAATTCAACTGCCTATGAAATCAGTAGATCCCATTTTCCTAATTTATTAATAATTTTTGAGGCTTTGCTACCACTAACTTTGTGTTCGAGAATCACAATCACAGCAGGCTTAGAACACCAAATTAGCTCCTTGAACTGGATTGCGAAGCGTTTATTGGCTGCACCTTCACATTTCTAAGAAATGGCAAGTATTTCTAACGTAAAGAAAGGGGAAAGTAAGAACAAAAGGCGTTGCTTCAGGGGAAGCAAATCAACATGATAAGGCTCCCTCAAAATGACCTCATCATTCCCACCATCACTGACTTGGCCCCCACCAAGAAGAGGACCACCCTCCCCAGCTGATAAGACGACATTGGGAACTGGAGGGTGGGAGAACTCCTTCCTAATTATTTCCGCTATAAGGTTGTTGGTTTTTAGGAACCCTAGAACCAAGAGAAGAGAAAGGACGGAAATTGTGATGATAGTTAACATTGTTGAATTGAGAAAACCAATCTCCCCTCCCACTACTACTAGATCTCCCTCCTCTAGACGAAGCAAATCCTGTTCCTCTCTTTCGGCCTCTAGCAGAGCCCCCTTCACTGACATGGCCTGTCTGGCAGAGCCCCCTGGCCTGATCCTTATCATCCCTTACAGATAATAGGCCTTGCAAACTCTTCTCTTTCCTAGTCACAAAAGTCCTTTGATTTCCCTCCTAGTCCACGACAACAATGGGCTTCTCTCCAGCTACCTCTTCCACCTTAACACAGCTAAATGAGATCCTCCTCCTATACGGTATGAGGAATCTCAGGATCTTCTGGCATCTTGGTTGCAGACAAATTACTGACGCGTATCTTTGCCTCATTCTCTTAGCACCCAAATTCTCTGTACGTTTTGTCACCCCACAAATTTGGTCTCCCGGAGAAGTCCAATTTTTTTCCGCGAGGTTGCCTACAGAGGGAGGTTCAGTAGGTATAAATCCTTGTGGGGCGAAGGGAAGGTGCATTGCTGGGAGGCAATGTTTGCGGGAGTCAATTTTCGGGGCAAACAGGCCAACCGGGCAAGCAGGGGAGTTGCCGAGAGGAGCAGGCCAAAACGAGGTTAAGTCTGCCTACTGCACGCCAAAATGAGGTTCAAAGGTGCTGGAGGCGTCTTTGGCGCTTCTTTGGGCAAGCGGGCGATGGGAGGCCCAAAGCGAGGTTCACGGGCCGTCTGGCGCAACGGCTCGTCGGGCGTGCTGACCGCGTGGGAGCAGCGCGCGACGAGCGAGCGCGAATGAGGTTCATCGCGCCAGCGCGCGCGGAAAGCCGGGCACGCGGGACGTCTAAAACGAGGTTCAAACGCGTGCGCGGAAAGATCTGGCGCGCGGAGGCCGGACGCGGGTGAGGTTCAAATCGGCGCGCTGAACGCCAGCGCGCGGCAAACGAGGTTTAGCCCGCCAAGCTTCCGAAGTGCACAGAGAGCGCGCCGCGAGGACGAAACGAGGTTCAGCGCCGGAGCCGAGCGCCGCGAGCGCTGAGGCAGCGGGCCGCCCGCCCAAACGAGGTTCACCCGCGCTGGCAGCCCGCCAAAACGAGGTTCCCCGCCAGAAAATTGCCAACCCGCCCAAATTCGAATTTTGGCCGCCAAAGGGAGTTCCAACTCGGCATGAAGGCTATAAATAGGGGTTTTTGGCCTTCATTTGGGCAACCAAGAGTCTCCACATGCTCTCAAGCCATTTCAAAGCTTCTAAGTGTGTTTTTGTGTATTTAGCCCACTTTGTTACTCTCTTGTAAGCCTTAGGCTTGTAAAGCTATTTTTAGTGAGTAGTAAAGTTACTTTCCCTTTGCCAAACTTGTTCCTTGTGCTTTACTCACTCTCTCACCATTTTACCCTTTGTCACCCTTGTTAGTCTATCTTTATAGACTTTGAGTGTGAGAAGGCTGACTTAGTCTTGGGGGAAGACTAAGGCCGCACGGTTTGAAGTAAGTTTGAGGTGAGCAAGCTTCTTACTCCGTGACAGGTGGTATCAGAGCTGGTTAAGCAATATCAGAGCTTCGGTTGCTCTTGAAGGTGACAATGGCGGACCAGAGTGAGATCACCCTTGGTGTGGGTGTTGCTCCTACGGTTGTGGAACATGATGGCGGCAGGAGAAAAGGCCGAGGTAAGTCTAGGGAGCCTAGCCGAGCAAGGGAGGACTTGGGGGACTTGGAGAAACGTCTCGCCAAGGTCGAATTGCACCTCGTGGATGGAGAGGAAAGGTTTGAGGAGATGGACACCCGCTTGATGGAGCTCGATGAGAGGATGGAAGAGCTTCAAGGGGACATGCAGGGTGCCTTGAACGTTGCAATCGACAAGCTGGCTAGTGAAGGTGAGTCCCTACGCCTTTCTCTTATGGGGGAAATTGCTGCCTTAAGGGATGAGAATAGGTCCCTAAAGGAACAGTTGGAATGGGCCATGGGGAAGTTGAAGGAAGTAGAGCAGCAAGTGTCTCTTGTTGCTATGGCTGTGGCACGTGGGGGAGTTGCCACTACTTCCGGGGCTAGCTTTGTCATCCCTTCGCGTGTGGAGGTTCCGAAGCCAAGTGTGTATTGTGGCGCTAGGAATGCGAAGGAGATTGACAACTTCTTGTGGAGCTTGGAGCAGTATTTCAGGGCGATTGGCATTACGGATGATGCCAAGAAGGTGGACCATGCGCCCTTGTATTTGGTGGATACTGCGATGGTTTGGTGGAGACGGAGGCACGGCGACATGGAGAAAGGGCTTTGCACCATTGCCTCATGGGATGAGTTCAAGAGGGAGCTCAAGAGGCAGTTTTACCCGGAGAATGCCGCGCACGAAGCAAGGGCCAGATTGAGGCGTCTGTCACATAGGGGAAGTATTCGGGAGTATGTGAAGGAGTTTATGGAGACGTTGTTGGAGATCCCGGACTACCCAGATGCGGAAGCTCTCTTTGCCTTTACCGATGGCCTACAGACATGGGCCCGAATGGAGATTGAGAGGCGTGGAGCACGAGATCTAGCTACCGCCATCTCCATTGCTGAATCCCTCGTGGAGTTCCAAAGGAGTGAAAGGAGCAGAACCAGTCCACAGAAGGACAGGAGCGGGGGAGGTGACAGCAGAGGCAAGGATGGAAGCTCCAAGCCGAAGGAGGTGCAACCTAAGAGTCAGAGGGAAGACCGAGGTATGCAACGCCCTCCTCTTTCGTGCTTTCTTTGTGATGGACCGCATAGAGCTCGAGAGTGTCCAAAGAAGAGCAAGCTCTCGGCGTTGGTCGAGGAAAGGGAGGTGACACCTTTCCAACCCAGGGAGGCGACCATGGGATCCTTGCAGTTGAGTGCCCTTAAGGTCCAGGAGAAAGGGACCACAAATGTGGAGAAGGGGCGACCTTTTGTCCAGATCGAGGTGGGAGGACAAAAGCTGCGGGCATTGTTAGACACCGGGGCATCCCACAACTTCCTGACGATAGAGGAAGCTAAGAGGTTGGGCATCCCGTATGAGAAGGAGATGGGATGGTTGAAGGCAGTCAACTCCACACCCAACCTGATTCACGGTGTAGCCCGAGACACTAAGGTACGCATTGGAGACTGGCATGGTACCTTAGATTTCTTTGTTGTCTCTATGGATGATTCTCCATGTATACTTGGGGTCGAGTTTGTGGACCGAGCCAAGGCGATCCCAATGTTATTCGCCAATAGCATGTGTATCACGGAGGGAGGTGGTACATGTGTGGTGCCATTGTTGCGAGGGAAGGCGTCCAACACCCTTGCAACCATGCATGTCGAGATGCATGATCCTTCATCAGCTGCTCAGGGAGAGAAGCAGCATGGGAAAGGAGGAGGTACTCCGAAGAAGGATCTGAAGGAGTGTAAGAGGGGGCACACTCCGAAGCTGCAGAAGGGGCAACCACCAAGGGAGAAGGTGGGCTGTGCAAGGGACATTGTAGTAGCCAGAAGTCCAAGGGAGGAGTCTTCGCCGAGGCAGGAGGGTCCGAGGCGTCATCGCTCGAGGAAGAGCAGGTGGAAGTGCAAAGCCGAGGGAAGAGCTGGTGCACTTAGCCACAGGGACGAGGGAGGTACTACAGGAGCACAGCGAGAGAAAGCCCGAAGCAACACTGCGGTGCATGCCGGGAGGCATGGGAGAAAGTCCAAACGACGAGGGCGTCGTGCGGATTGAGTGGGGGAGAATGTCACCCCACAAATTTGGTCTCCCGGAGAAGTCCAATTTTTTTCCGCGAGGTTGCCTACAGAGGGAGGTTCAGTAGGTGTAAATCCTTGTGGGGCGAAGGGAAGGTGCATTGCTGGGAGGCAATGTTTGCGGGAGTCAATTTTCGGGGCAAACAGGCCAACCGGGCAAGCAGGGGAGTTGCCGAGAGGAGCAGGCCAAAACGAGGTTAAGTCTGCCTACTGCACGCCAAAATGAGGTTCAAAGGTGCTGGAGGCGTGCTGGGCGCTTGCTGGGCAAGCCGGGCGATGGGAGGCCCAAAACGAGGTTCACGGGCCAAGTCTGGCGCACAACGGGCCCGTCGGGCGTGCGGGCCGCGTGGGAGCAGCGCGCGGGCAGACGAGGCGCGAAACGAGGTTCATCGCGCGGGAGCGGGCGCGCGGGAAAGGCCGGGGCGCGCGGGACAGCGTACGGAAACGAGGTTCAAACGTGCGCGGGAAAGACTGGGCGCGCGCGGGAGGCCGGACGCGCGGGCGAGGTTCAAACTGGCGCGCGGGAACGCCAGGCGCGCGCGGGCAAACGAGGTTCAGCCCGCCGAAGCTTCTGGAAGCGCCTGGAGAGCGCGGGCGCGCGCGAGGACGAAACGAGGTTCAGGCGCGCGCGGGAGCTGAGCGCGAGCTGGCTGGCGCTGCGCCGCCACCGGCCAAACGAGGTTCACCACCCGCCGGCCCAAACGAGGTTCCCCGCCAGAAAATTGCCAACCCGCCCAAATTCGAATTTTGGCCGCCAAAGGGAGTTCCAACTCGGCATGAAGGCTATAAATAGGGGTTTTTGGCCTTCATTTGGGCAACCAAGAGTCTCCACATGCTCTCAAGCCATTTCAAAGCTTCCAAGTGTGTTTTTGTGTATTTAGCCCACTTTGTTACTCTCTTGTAAGCCTTAGGCTTGTAAAGCTATTTTTAGTGAGTAGTAAAGTTACTTTCCCTTTGCCAAACTTGTTCCTTGTGCTTTACTCACTCTCTCACCATTTTACCCTTTGTCACCCTTGTTAGTCTATCTTTATAGACTTTGAGTGTGAGAAGGCTGACTTAGTCTTGGGGGAAGACTAAGGCCGCACGGTTTGAAGTAAGTTTGAGGTGAGCAAGCTTCTTACTCCGTGACAGTTTACGTACAGGGTGTTGGCGTGTAGTACGCTGCACAATCATCCTAAGAGCCATAATCCTCCATTATTTCCGATCTGTTCACTGAAATTTCAGCCTGACCGGAATCTGCATTCAAACCCTTCCATTCTCATTCCCTTGCTCCTCCACAGGATCCTCTTTGTCCTCACAGAGTTTAGCTCTATGTCCACAACAGCCACAATGAAAACACACCAGCTGGATACCCTCGTATTCAAATCTTATACACCCTATTACACAGCCTGTATTAGCTAATAAAGGCTTTAAGAGATCTATCTCAACGAAGACTCTAGCAAACTTACCTCTAGTTGCCAGTGAGGTGTTCTCATCAACCTTGATAACCTTGCCCACTCTACTTCCCAGTTTAAGAGGAACTTATCATTATAATATTCCATCGGAAGTCCAGGAAAACGGACTTAGGCTATAACTTTGCTGATAGAGGCCTTTCCTGATTGAAAATTAAGGGTCCATCTTCTCACGCAATGGTAATGACCAGCCACCATCCTAGGTCCACCCAAAAGGGCAAGCTCAAAATCAGTTTTATGAGTGAACCTGGCAATGAAAAATCATTATCAATGTCTACCATTTGAACCTTACCTTTTTGCCCAGTTCTTGGTCATTTGTGATTCCACATAGTGGTAAACCACTTTTTTCCCCAAGACTTTGAAAATAAGAGTAAGGCACCATGGGTACTAGAGCATTCGCTTCTCTTCTGCTGATAAAAGAATGTTGGGTGGGCACCTTTCATCATCCTCTTGAATCTCAACATCTGATGGAGCATGCCAGTCATCATCATTCCACCCCTCATTACCACCCTGAAAGTTCGCCTCTATGGGACTTTTACCTTCCAACGTGTTATCAGAGGATTGGACTTTTGCATTCTCTATCTTAATCCCCTTCCTATTATCATCCACAGCCCCGTCATTCATATTGATTTTCGGTTCCTCTAGATTTCACCCAGCAGCATATCTTTCCATGAGCGTCGATTTTTTTTCCATGGGGACATGTAGGGCTAGCACTATCCTCATCTCTAGGAAGGGATTGACCTTCAATCGTGGTCTTAACTTTTTTCTTACTTCTGATCAGCTGGTCCGCCTCTTCATTATACAGACCTTCCATGTTCTCTTCCACTTCATTCAGCATCACAATTGTGTGATTTTTTTTCCAAGTCTTTCCTAGCTTTCCAAAAAGGATTGTTGTAAGTTTTAACTTGATAGTGGAATCTGATTCTAGAGTGGCCCTCTAGTGGGTTCTTTACTCTTTGCAGGTTCTCTGCCCACCATGTGCTTCCACCATTTCTTGAATTAGTCAAAATACACCTTTTAAAATTTTGAGAAGCTTAATTCTGCCCTTTGTTCAAGCCGTTTTTCTTCACAAAATTACTCAAAGCTTACACTTTTTAGAATCTAGTAGTAGATGTTATGCCAGTAATCTTTGTGCTCTTTTTTTCTATTAGTCTTTATTTGATAAGCTGTTGTAAGTTTTCAGTGATATCGTTAATATTGTCCTAGAATAATTTACAATGTGTTTGAGAAATATATTATAGCAATTAATAATGTAGACACTATATTTTATACGGCCTTAAAATAAAAATTAAAAAATTAAAATAAAAATAAAAAAAAGAGAAAAAGAAGAAAAATCAAATTATTTTGAATTTTAGTTTCAATTTAGCTTGCATTTTCGATCTTAATTTTCAATACAATTTTATTTATTTATTTATTTATAATTTCAGATTTTAATAGTAATTTTAACTTTATGGTTAAATTAAAAAAATCAAAAGTGAAAATTTTAATTAAAAAATTTGAAAAAAAATTAATTTGTTAGTTTTTAATTTTGGTCAATTTCAAATTTCAATTTTAATTTATCCTGAATTTTAAAAAATTGTTGATTTTTTCATTCCAAACTCCAATTTTAAAGTTTAATTTGGCATTTTTTTTATTTCATTTTACTATTTAATTTTTGAGAAATTTATAATTTAGTTCCTAAATTTTGCTCAGTAATACATTTTGGTCCTTATATTTTGGAAATTGAATTATTTAGTCACGAGTTTTGCTGTATACAACACTTTAGTCCTTAAATTTTAGAAAATAAATTATTTAATCCCTATAATTTTAATATATTTATAATTTAATCCTTTTATCAATAGATGAAATTATTACAACGCTAAAATTATAAAGACTAAATTGTTCTGTATATTAAAATTTCAAGGACTAAATAATTTAAATAATTCATTTTCTTAAACTCAAGAACTAAAGTAAACTCAAGAACTAAAGTGTAATATAAAGCAAAACTCATGGACTAAATAATTTAATTTTCAAAATTTAAGAACTAATGTGTAATATTAAGCAAAATTCAAGGGCTAAATTGTAATTTCGCTTATTTTTTTTTCAAACCACCGAAAATCTTCACCTCATCATCTCTGCTCTCAAACCCACCGCCACCGCAACTCTGTCCACGCTAGTGCTTCATCTAGTCCAATCCCATACAAAAAACAGCTCTCTCCATCGCAATCCATAAACATTTCGTTCCTCATTGTAGCTTCTCACCACTGCAATAGTTCTTCATCTCCATCAGCGTCAAAAAACTGCTCCAGCTCTCTCCATCACAAGCACCAAGAGACCCAGTTGGCGGCGTTCCACTCCAGCAACACCAAATTCAGAGTTCCCCAGTGGAAGAGTATTTCAGCAGCACTTGGTTTCAGTAGACCAGAGCCGTAGCACCTTCAAATCTTTACCTCAGTTTCATTTTGGTGGATTTGAGTAACAATTAAAATTTGAAGTTGAATCAATGAAAGTTGTTAAGATTGGATGTCTTTGGGTGTTCTAAATCTATTTTTAATTTTGGTTAATTGGTCTTGAAATTTTTGGGTGAATGAAGATTCTTCTATTTGGGTATGAGATTTGATATATGGTAGTTGAGCAATCTGTTGTTTGGAGGAAAATGTTTTTGCGAGTGCAGGTTACTAAATCGACTGGAGTCATGATTGGTTCAGAAGGTATTTGTAGGTTCATATATATATATATATATATATTGGTATTGTTGGGTTTGCAGGAGCCATGTTGATAAAATATAGATGGTTTTTGGAAACCTTGTCTATTATAAATAGTTATATTCATTTAAAGGGACCAAATAGAGGCTGTAAATAAAGGATGCATTAAGACGAGTAAACTGATTTGTTATCCAGAATTGAAAAATGAATTTAACTTGAAAGTGATGAACCAAATGATTTAAGATGTAAGAGGAGCGAGTGTATTTGTTGAATAACTCTAACGGGCTTGAAGAAAAATATAGAGTAATAATATTAGCAGATAGGCCCTTTTAAGCAGGTGACAGGTACAGTTAGTTGAGGTTTGGGTGAGCATTTCTTATGTAAAAGTCGTGCTGTAATTTTAGTTTACATTAACTTTAATGAACGGTTAGAAGATCATGTAGGAGTACTGCATCTTTGATAGCAAATTAAGGAAATTAGTTGGTAAGAAATTGTTAAGATCATAAAATAGTGAAAGGCAAGTAAACTCCAAAGAGTAATCCTTGCTGTTGACCTCTGATAGTTTCTTTTTTTTTTTTTAGGTTAAAATTGAATACTTAAAAAATAAAATATTTAGGAAAATTTAAAGTAATAAAAGTGAAGGGAAATATTTAGTGGGTGAAAAAATTAAGAATTTCTTTTAGAATAATTTTCGAATTAAATTAATATAGGTCTTGATTAGCATTGATTAATGTTTATGATGAGATCCTGATTTCGTTGAGTAGAGTTTCTATCAACGGATCGGATTCTCTAGATGTTAATCGATACACCCTTCTTGGTCTGGCAACCATTCAGAATGAATCAAACTTTAAGGGCTATATTAATTTAATTCTTACAATAATGTGGTTGTTATAATAAAATAAAATATGAACTAATAAATTAAATTAGCTGTGATTATCGGAATTTAAAAGGCTTAAATCCATCTTCAAATAAAATATTAGGAAATTATATACATAAAATTATAAAATAATTGTCACGACCCAACCTATGGGCCGGACCGGCACTAGGACCTGGGCCAGCCTAAAGCCCCCAAGGCCCGTAGTAAGCCTAACTGTTCATTAACCCAACTCTAAGGCCCATTTGGGCCCAAATTCAAGAAAACAAACGGACAGAGTCCGGCCATAAAATGGACTTCCCAACGGGGAGTTTTCGACTCACCCGACCTGTAAACATAATAATACTCAATTGGGGAGCTCAGCTCACCCTCCACATACTCATAGCATCATAAAAGAAATGGGAGCTCAGCTCCCTCATCCAATCCATCAAACAGACATAGAATATTAAGTTTACAAGTCCAACATGATAATAATATTACAGACCAAATTCAAATAATTACTGCTAACACATGCGGAAATTCTAGGAGTAAATAAAATTACACAAATATTGATAAACAACCTGCGAAGTAGAAAAGCAGGTTAACCCAGAATAAAATATCCTCCTGTGGCCTGTAAAAATTTTTGAACAGGAGTGAGCGTTCGACTCAGAGAGTAAAATATCAATTTTAACCATAATCTCTATAACTATCTAAAACTAATGCAACCTGTGGAATGAAATGCAACATCAGCAATAAATTCACATCATAGCATCAAAAAGGTAATTTGGAGCACTCACGCACCCTGTAGCATCAATCATAATTATGGGAGCTGATCCCATATCTGACTCTCTTAAATCCAACTTTGGTGCGTGAAGAACTCAGCTCGGACTTCCACTTAATAACCAAATCGAGGGTCCCAGCGAACAACTCAAGCCGTGACTACCCCTCGAAGGATCGGGTCCCAGCGAAGAACTCAAGCTGTGACTACCCGTCCTATCCATAGTCCACACCACATCACACGCACGCCAACGCACGCACACTGCTCCAAATTACCGCAACAACATTCATGGCACTTTATGATTATCAATGCAACATAAATCGTGCCTAGAGTTTAACTACATAATTATATGCATATAAGTGATGCATGGGCATGCTGAACATATAATAATATCGAAATTACAATTAAAATTAATATTTTACTCACAGACTTGACGACAATCACTGTGGCGGCTGGGCGGAGGAAGAAGGCTGTCCCGGCTCACCTGACAATTTTATTACAATCATTTAATAAATTTGACTCAATACAAACAAAGAAAAAGACCAATACGTCCTAAGTCATGCCGAAAATCCGGCAGAGTCTCCCCTATACCTAGGACCTACCCAACCTGCAAAAGGGCTCAAAACACACTTCTATATTCACAATCCATATGTCCACAACTCAATCACATCACACAGCCCCTCCTGGGCCCACCAATTCAATCATCCATCACAACATGTAAAATTTCAATTTAGTCCCTATAATTGACCATTTTTGCAAAAACTGCCCAAATAAGCTCTAAAAATTCTAAAACTTTGCCCCGCGGTCCTTAGCAATATTATTAAGCTATTGCAAAAAGAATCATAATTTTCTAAGCTATCACGAATATTTTATGGATTTTTAATCCTATTTAAGCACTAGAAAATTGCGAAAAAGCAAAGTTCGGGTTTACCTTTGCCAATTCCGACTTCGGGAACGCGCTCGGGACGTTTGACAATGGGGGGCTAGCCAAAATCTCGGTCCAATTCGGAGACTTTTCCGGTAACGAGTCTGTCTGGCCAGAATTTCGCAGATCCGGTCGACTGTCGAATTTCCCGAATCAAGGATACCTACACGAAGCCCATAACACGGGGGTTAGTACATAAATTTTTCAGAATTTTCTAAGCTCATTAAATGCTCAGAAAAACACACTGCGAAGTTCTGTGGGACCCACCGAAAAACGGTGTCGGAAAAATTTGAAATTTATGTCGCCGCGAAGCTCTCGACGAGTGGAGCTTGCTGGTACCCTCGGTTTTCTCGTGGGATTCACGGTTTTCGAGAAATCTAGCCCAAAATTCAAAATGGGCTAAAATCTTCCCGAGCAAAAATCGGACAAACCGCTCGATGGATTTCGGCGTTCTTGGTGTCTATGGAAAGCTCTCGCCGAGTAGATGATTTTAGACACAAGATCCGGTCCAATTGGTGGCCGGATCAGCCGGATTTTAGCCGGAGAAGCCGAAATGCCGCGCTCGCGAGGGAGGGGATTCGCGCGGTTCCACTGATACAGCGTGGCCAGGTGGGTGGGGAGTGGCGGGTGGCGGCCGGTGGTGGGAGGCGAGTGGTGGCCGGTGGCAGGGGAGGGAGGAGAGAGAAAAGAGAGAGAGAAGGAAGAGGGAACGTCGCGCGCAGGAGGAAGAAAAAGAGAAGAAGACCGGTCCGATTCGACCGGTCCGATCCGGTCCGGTTTGATTCGGTCGGTTCGATTCAGAATATAAAATTTTGAATTTTTACTCTGCCTCGGGACCGAAAATGAGGTCCAAAAATTTCGAAAAAATTTCAGAATACTCAGAAAAATACGTAGAGTCCAAATATATTTTTAGTTTTGCCACGTGGTCTTTAAATTAATTTTTAAAATTCATCAAAGTTTATATTTTCGGAAAATCGAACCCGATTTTTAAAATCCGAAAAATCTCAAAAAAATTCCTAAAATTTAAATAAAATTAAAATACCAAAAATGCTCATAAAATTTAAAATTTTGGGGTGTTACATTCTTCCCCCCTTACAGAAAATTTGTCCTCGAATTTTACACAAGGCAGAATAAAGCACATGATTATACATTGAACAGATAAGGGTACTTGCTACGCATGTCCCGTTCTGACTCCCAGGTGCACTCTTCCACTGACTGACTCCTCCACAAAACCTTAACCATAGGGATCTGTTTGGATCTCAGCTGTCTCACTTGGTAGTCCACTATGGCTACAGGCTGCTCCTCAAATGTCAAGTTCTCTTTTAGCTCTATCACATCCAGCTGTAGTACATGAGAAGGATCTGGAATATATTTCCTGAGCATGGAGATGTGAAACACGGGATGAACGTGAGAAAGGTTGGGTGGTAGCTCCAACCGGTAGGCAACTGCTCCAACTCTATCAGTAACCTCAAAAGGTCCAATATACCGAGGTGCCAACTTGCCCTTCTTTCCAAATCTCATGACTCCCTTCATTGGAGAAACCTTCAGGAATACATAGTCGCCCACTGCAAACTCCACATCCCTCCGTCTGGGGTCTGCATAACTCTTCTGCCTACTGAAAGCTGTTTTCAGTCGTTCCCTGATTAAAGGAACCACCTCTGAAGTGTACTACACTAGGTCTACATCATGCACCTTCGCTTCCCCCATTTCTGTCCAACACAGAGGAGACCTACATTTTCTTCCATATAATGCCTCATAGGGTGCCATCCCTATGCTGGAGTGATAACTGTTGTTGTAGGCAAACTCCACCAAAGCTAGCTGCTCATCCCATTGACCTCCAAAATCCAACACACTCATGCGAAGCATGTCTTCGATGTTTGGATTGTCCTTTCAATTGTCCGTCATGCGAGGGTGGAAAGCCGTACTGAAGTTCAACTGTGTGCCAAGTGCCTCCTGCAACTTTCTCCAAAATCGAGAAGTGAACTGGGGCCCTCTGTCAGATATTATGGAAGCTGGAACTCCATGCAATCTAACGATTTCTCGAATGTAGAGTCGGGCGTACGGTGCCATAGAATATGTAGTCTTCACAGGCAAGAAGTGAGCTAATTTGGTTAGACGGTCTACAATTACCCATATCGAATCATATCCTCGCGTGGTACGAGGCAATCCAGTCACAAAATCCATAGTAATCATTTCCCACTTCCATTGTGGGATAGGGAGCTCTTGCAGCTTCCCTGACGGTCTCTGGTGTTCAAACTTCACCTTTTGACAAGTCAAGCACTTGGACACAAAGTCTGCTATGTCTCTCTTCATACCATTCCACCAGTAGCTATCTTTCACATCATGGTACATCTTGGTGGAACCTGGGTGGACACTGTACAGTGTGTAGTGTGCCTCTCGCATGATTTCATTCCTGATGTTGTCCACATCGGGCACACATATCCTAGAACCTTGCACTAGGGCGCCATCATTGGCAAATCCAAACTCACCACCTTCACCTTGCTGTACTCTTTCTATAATCTTCATCAGTTGTTGGTCTCTGTGCTGGGAAACTCTAACTCTGTCCCTCAAGTCTGGCCTCACTGAAAAGTGAGCCAACAATACCCCCTCATCTGAAAGATCTAGGATTAAACCTTGATCCATCAACTCATGTACCTCCTGAATCAATGGTCTCTTCTCTACTGAAATGTGTGCCAAACTGCCAGAAGATTTTCTGCTCAAGGCATCTGCCACAACATTGGCCTTTCCAGGGTGGTACTGGATGGTGCAATCATAGTCTTTCAGAAGCTCCATCCATCTCCTCTGTCTCAAGTTTAAATCCCTCTATTGGAAGATGTACTTCAAGCTCTTGTGGTCGGTGTATATCTCGCACACTTCACCATACAGATAGTGTCTCCAGATCTTTAGTGCAAAGATTATAGCCGCCATTTCCAAATCATGGGTGGGGTAGTTCTGCTCATGCCTCTTCAGCTGCCTTGAAGCATAAGCCACTACCTTTCCATTCTGCATCAAAACACACCCTAGGCCAACTCTGGAGGCGTCACAATACACGGTGTATCCTTCACCACTCACAGGTAGTGTCAACACAGGGGCAGTGGTTAGACACTCCTTAAGCTTCTGGAAACTCACCTCACAGTCATCTGTCCAAATGAATGGAACATTCTTCCTGGTCAACTTAGTTAGGGGAGCCGCTATCCTGGAGAAATCTTGTACAAAACGCCTATAGTAGCCAACTAAACCCAGAAAACTTCGCACCTCTGTGACTGTTGTAGGCCTAAGCCAATCAGTTACAGCTTCAATTTTCTTGGGATCCACTTGAATGCCGTCACTAGAAACCACGTGTCCCAAGAATGAGATGCTTTCTAGCCAAAATTCACATTTTGAAAATTTGGCATATAGTTGGTGCTCCCTCAACGTCTGCAACACCATCCTCAAGTGCCACACGTGTTCTTCCTCGGTCCGAGAGTATACCAGAATGTCATCTATGAATACGATGACAAAACGGTCCAAAATGGCTTGAACACCTGTTCATCAAGTCCATGAAGGTTTGTTGGTGCATTAGTGAGTCCAAAAGACATCACCAAGAACTCATAATGACCATATCTTGTCACGAAAGCCGCTTTTGGACACGTCCTCATTCCCGATTCTCAACCGATGGTAGCCCGATCGCAGTCTATCTTGGAAAAGAATCTAGCTCCTTGAGCCGATCAAACAAATCATCGATCCGAGGAAGTGGATACTTGTTCTTCACAGTCACCTTGTTCGGTATGCGTAGTCAATACACAACCTCAATGACCCATCTTTCTTTCTTATAAATAGCACAGAGCGCCCGGGGTGAAGTGCTCGGGCGTATGAAACCCTTGTCCAAAAGCTCCTGTAGTTGCTCCTTGACTCTTTCAATTCTGCTGGTGCCATCTGTAAGGTGGCATTGATATGGGGTTTGTACGGCACAACATCAATGCAAAACTCTATTTCCCTT
This sequence comes from Hevea brasiliensis, assembly GCF_030052815.1. NCBI lineage: Eukaryota > Viridiplantae > Streptophyta > Magnoliopsida > Malpighiales > Euphorbiaceae > Hevea > Hevea brasiliensis. The sequence goes on along the minus strand of NC_079507.1, from coordinate 76,903,868 downwards.
CCCGGTGGCAACCCCGAAGCTCCTGCAGGAAGACATCCATAAATTCTCGACAACAGAACATTTTCCATGCTGACACCTTCTACAGATGTATCTCTCACCAATGCCAAATACCCTTGGCATCCACGCCTCAACATTTTTCTGGCACTAATTGCTGACACCAAATTATATGGAGCCACGCTCCTGTCACCATCAAAGCTAAACTCTTCCACACCAGGTATGTGGAAATACACCTTTTTGTTCCTGCAGTCTAAAGTGGCATAGTGAGTTGACAACCAATTCATCCCCAGGATTACATCAAAATCCATTACTGGTAGAGGAACCAAGTCTGCTGGGAGGATCTTTCCATCCACTACCACTGGGCTACCCGGAAAAACCATATCTACATCTATGTTGTCACTAAGTGGGGTAGCTACTGACAAAGGGCACTCTAAAGTTGTAGGGTTTCTACCCAACCTCATGGCAAACACAGGGGAGACAAATGAGTGCATAGCACCCGGATCTATCAAAACACGAGCCTCATAAGAACAGACCAGAAGAATACCTGCCACAACTGGAAGCCTGAGCATGCTGGTGGGTCAGGGTGAAGTTATTATTATCATCACTATCACTACCACCACCATCACCGCTACAACTAGGCCACCACTACCACCACCAGCACCACCACCATCACTCGACCACCACCACCACCAACACCATCACTGCTCAGCTTGTGGTGACCGAGAGGTGGGGGTGGGAGTAGTGGTTGTGCAGTGGTGGTGGTGGTGGTGATGGTGGTGGTCAAGCGGTGGCTGTGGCTGAGTGGTGACGGTGATGGTCGTTGGGTAGTGATGATGGTTGAGTTGTGGTGGTGATGGTGGCGACGGCTAGGAGATGGTGGTTTCAATGTTGGTGGTAGGGGAGTGGTGGTGGTGTCAAGGTGGTCGTGGTGGTGGCGGCGGCGGCAATGGTGGTGGTGGTGGTGGTGGTGGTGGTGGTGATGGTTGTGTGGTGGTGGTGGTGGCGGCTAGTTGGCAATGCGATGGTGATGGTGATGGTAGTAATAGAAACTTGCGAAAAGTCAAGTGAGAGGTCTTGTAATGTAATCATGAATACATTGGTTTATTATGTAATTGTGATTACATCAAAATATATAGTAAAAAATATTGGAGTAATCATCATTACTTTACAATAAAAATATTTTACCCAACTAAACATGATAATCAATAGTGCATTGTAATCATGATCGCATTACACTGTTGATTACGACATACCAAATGTCACATAATATTTGATTTTTAACAGCTGCGAATAAGTAAGTTAAAATATATATATATATATATATATATTTTAATAATAGATATGAAAATTTATAGTATATCTAAATGTGCAAATGGGAGACATTAAAATTTACTAAACCATCCCCAATAATAAAGAACTAATTTTAATTAATTTAAATAATTAATCTAATATTAATTCTTCATTCAAATAATAAATGAAATTAATTAAGATAAGAGCAATTAAAATAGGAAACTATTCAAATATGTTCTCATTTTTATATAGTAGAGACAACTTTAATTATATTATATAAAATAAGAAATTATATAATTAAATAAGAAATTACTTTATGCAAATATTAGATCTATAAAATAAAAAAATATTATAACATTTCTATATTGCATATAGAAGTTTGTATACAAATGAGTTGTTATTTATATTTAATCGGGTATTTAGGATTAAAAAACAAATATAAAAAAGGAATGATTTTGGCTCCATGACAAGAAATTAATTGGAAACAAAAATAATATTTATAATAGAAAATTTAATTTCTATTAATATTAATTGCTTTGTACAAACTAAACTATCTCTAATAATAGAAAATTAAAGTGAATTGATTAATTTAAAATTTTGTTTCTTATATAAAAAAATTAGTTTGATTTATTTTTAATTTTAAGACATTTAATCTGTTCGATTTTCTAAAAATCTATAAAACTTAATTAAGTAGTTTATTTTTTGATTAATTGTTATTATATTATTAAATTAGAATTAAAAATAGAAAATATAAATAAAATAAAGCCTAAAATAAATCAAAATAAGTCTAAAAGAACCTGAGATAAAACAAAAATTAAAAAATAAAAAAAATTAAATAATTCTATTTAATTTTCTTTTTAATTCGAATTATTTAAATTTTCACTCTACAAAATTTTAATTTATTCACATTTTTTATTTTTTAAATTAAAATGAACCAAACCGATTGATACACCCGACAAAGGGAAAGACAAATTTCACTCGCACCAAAAGTCACGCACTTGAGGCTGTTTTGGTCGGTTAGTATGAGTCGGGTGACGGCGTGATTACACTCATCATCTCATTCTCGGACACAGACAGCTTCAAAGTTCCTCTATCAGCGCTGTTTTAATTCCACGTGCAAACCTTTTTTTAAAGTTGTCAAGTCCAAAGACTTACCAATCAGTTCAGTAAAAAATTTCAGAGAGTGCGCGCGCGCGCGTGTTAAGAGTGAGGGAGATACGCTGTTTAGTCGTGAGATTCTGAATTTCTTGGTTAGGAAAGATGCGAGGAAGATACTCAAACGCAAAGACAGTGATGCCGGGGAAAGAGGTAATTTTTAGCTTGTGAATTTCTTGATATCCCCAAATATTTTTTTTTTTTTTGAGAAAGTTTAAAATGAGAAGATTTATTAAAAAATGTCTAATCGTTTCCTTTTTTAAGTAGAAACTGATATTTCGACTCGAAATATTTAGAAAATTTATTCTAAGATTGGTGAGACATCATTTAATTACTTTTTATCTTGTAGTTCTCTCTAAGTACTCTCATCTCTAAATGACTAATTGGGTGACTGTTTGACTAAGAAGCTTTAGGCAAAGGCAAAAATTTCAAAGCTTTGCATCCTTTAGAAAACTTTCAATCTTCAAATCCAACTAAATGTAGGCTAAATTGCTCTACTAAGTAATTCTCATTACTTGAGAAACTTGGCAAAAATCTTATTTCATGAATGCATGATTCTAAAAAATGAGCAATGTATCTATATATGTATGATTGCTAAATGAAATGTAATGTTGTGTATATGCAATATATTTACAATGTAAGTATGCAAATGAAATAAAATGAAATGTACCTATACTAAAATATGAAAAACCTTTTGCAAAAATTAAAATTAATGCATTAATGCATACCCCCAAACTCAAAATTAGACATTGTCCTTAATGTCTAATAGAAGTGTCATGAATGCCATGTGAAGTTTGGGAGTTGGAGGAATTTGAAAATTGGGAGTGCTCTCTTGTGCAGGTTGTGGGACTCAATGAGTCCAGTTTGGTTTTTGATTTATAACTGAAATTGTGTAGCTCCAATTGGTATGAGGCTAATTGGAGGTGAAACAAGACTCAAAAAACTTCATTTTTTATGAAGAGACTATTCTCAAATTCTATCCAAAACTTGACCAAATTATTGTTCCAATCTGGCTGACCATACCCTAAACCCAGAAAAATGACCAAATGAACAGTGCAGCCATAACGTTCTCTAGAAGGGTCCAAATTACCTGAATTTTATACCATTGGAAACTTAGACATAAGACAACAACTTTCATGAGGAACACAGAGCCTAGAAATGCCTCTAACCAAACCAAATTGCTGGCCAAAGTTAGGTCACAAAACTGTCTAGAACCAAACTGTCCAGAATTTGCTGGACATAGGCTACCCGACCAGTTTTGGCAAAAAAGCCATAACTTGGTCTATAAAAATCCAAATGAAATGAAGTTAGTGGCAAAATTTCAATAAGACATATATCTACAATATTGGTATTTTGAGAAAAACCCAGAAACCAAAGGAGCTAGGTCAATTGGCTAGGTTAATTTAGCATACCAATTTTGGAAATTGACTAAGTTATCACTTGACCCCAGAATAGTTTTTATATCATATCTCCCATTAGGAAATCTCAAATGGGATGAACCAAACTATTCTGGAAACTTAAGAGATAGGGCTCCAACTTTTATTTGGAAACATGCCTCAAATTTAGAGTGTAAGAACCCTAAAATGGGAGTCAAACCACTGACCTGAACCTGGAATCCTGTAGACACAAGGTACCTGAGTCCAGGCCAGTTAATTGGTTATAACTAATTCTATAAAACTTGAAAAATTGTAATTCAAAATTTTGAGTGATCATAAGACATAGGGTAACAACTTCTATGAAGAACATTAGGTCTAAAGGTGACTGCAACATGTCCAAATAATTAGAGAAAAATGGACTCCAGAATCTGCCTGAATCTAGACCCAGAAAGAGACCATGAACCAGTTGTGGTTATTTGACCATAACTTAAGTTCTAAAACTTCAAATGATATGAATTAAAAAGGAAAACAAAGACAAAACATAGAAGAACAACTTCTATGAAGGAAGTGTGGCCAAACAGTGGCCACACCTTGACTAATTTGTTAGGCGAACTTAAGACATCAAATCTGGACCTTGAGAAAGATACATAAAATGACTTGTTATATGATATGAAGTTAATCAAAATGAATTGTTAAACATAAAAGTGACATGAATATGCATGTAGGACTTATGTTTCCCATCATAAGTAACATGAAAATGATGAATATGCATGTGAGACTTATGTTTCCCATCATAAGTAACATAAAAATATTATTAAATACAGCTAGCACATAATATGAAAATATAAATACTTAATAACATTAATTTGCCCAAAATATATCTAGACTTATTTATATAGCATGGATCAATTGGTATACCAATTAGGAACTACATATTGCAGTACTGCCCACAGGAATAATCGTTGATACACAATATATGTCTAAAATAGTTGTTCTACTGGCTTTATGCCTGCCCGTTGGCCATTTTGCCTGATTTAATTTGTGGTTTTATGCCTGCCCGCTGGCCTTGTGCCTGACATGACAGATGTATACATGTTAGACATACGAATGTTTAACTAGTATATTCCCATGTATCCAGTCTTTATAGTCTGTCATAGGTTACTTGGGCACAGATATGTATAATACACTTTAAGTTTAAATAAATACATGAAGAAAGTACTAATATCTGTATAATAAGATTGAATATGTAATATATGAATAAAAAGATCCCAATAAATTATTTGCTCCCAAAGTTTCATAAATATGTAATTAATTCAAAATTTTAGTAAATTTTATATGGAATAATTATTTCAATTATTAGTTATTTTTATTTTAATTATTGCACCACTAAGCAGAAATACTTAGCGCGTTGGTTCTTCCATCACGTAAGTATGGGAGAATAGCATCAACAGCAGCAATAGCAGTAGAGCGCAGATAGAGAGTTGATCAGATCTGCTAGAGTGTCAGTCACCTTATCAGTTATTTTGGTAGGGCTCATGTATGTATTAGATGTTGCATTTTAATTATTGTATATAAGTAAATATTGTAAATTGTTTTAGGAAATGTAATTAACTTTTTAGATTATATATAATTTGTACATTATTGTATGTATATTTTATAAGAATGAAATGAAATGTATTTTCTTGAAAATTTATATGAGCAATGATGTGATGTATGGACATAAATTGCTTTTAACAGGTAAATAAGGAAACTCGCCATGCACTAATAAAATAGAGGAGACTCTAATTGGGTCTCTATAAAAATAAGATGTGATATAAAAAAAATTTACACGTAAGATAATATAATTAAATAGATATTAAATTAATATTGTACACGACAAGACAGGATAGGGTGCTCCAGCACTGAATGTAGTACAACTTGCTCGACTACACTATAGACGGATGAGAGGTGTTACAATTGGGTAGTACGTAGCTCTACACAATAATCTCAAGTCAGTACTATAATCTGTAGCTTACAGCACAACATCAAGAAAATTGCATAATTACTACGATACATCCCGACAGATCAAAGTTTCCTATAATTTATTCCTTTCAAATCCACTTATATTTTCAAATTTATTCTGTTTATGATATTCACTAACATTTCTTAGTAGTAGTACCTTGCTCTCGTTTAGGGCAACTATATTGCCACAACTCATCTTTAAGTCCTCTATTCTTGTATTAGATAAATACACTAATTAGTTCTAGAATCTATTATATTCTAGAAAAATATCTTCCACTAATAAACTCTCCCAAAACTGGTTCCAATCTCTCTTACTACCGTGGTTCTTATTCTAAAGAGCTAGTCATTAACAAATCAAAATTTATTTCCAAGTATGGAAATAGCAACAGGACATATATTACTAACATGCGAATAAGTAGAGTCGAAATCAAATAGTACATAATTATTCCTTTTGAAAATTGAGAACGTACCACCATCTATGTTTGAAGTTTCTATGTGACACCCCTTATCCGTGTACAGTTTACCCGAGTAAGCAATGTCACACGGTGTACCGGCACACTCTATTATACCTTAATTAATTTTTATCATGGTTTTGAATATAACTTGTGAAATATAATATAATTGAGCCATTTATCGAAATTACAATTTATTTGAGGTTCCGAAAATTTTATAGAAAATCCGGCAGAGTACCGGCTAAAAATGGAGAAAACAGTTCTTCGGAACCTGTGAAAAACACTTCCAATAGCCATGTTCAATTATTCTCAAACTCCAATATCAAAATCTCAACCTTTTTCAATTTCATTTCTCAATCATTCATCTCAAGTGGTAATCATGTATAAAACACAGATAAACATTCACTTTTCCATTCACAAACACAGTTCTCATTATTTACATGAAAATCAAAATACATTACATAAGTTTCATTTACACAAAGGAAAATAAAAATTGGTTACAAAATACCAAAATGAAGCCTAGTGTCCTACCAATGCACTGTGGAAGGTGAGGTGACACGGACACTGTACAGAGCTACAGGATGGACTCACCCAGTCTGCGGTTTACTGGGCTCACGATCAGTATCTCCAGAACCTACGCGTGGCAAAAGCAACGCGCTAAGCAATGATGCTTAGTGGTGCAATAATAAAATAGAAAGAAATAACAGAAATAAATATGCATTGAATGTATATGTCTTATTTGTTTTGTATTTGTATATCCATTTATTTCGTTAACTTTGTCCACTTTCATTCATTTGGTTGCCCAAGTAACCTATACTGAACGACTGGACTGGATAAACGGGTAAACTGGCACTGGGTATCAAGTACCTCGAGCCGTCACACCATCGGTCACATATATATCTCCAGGCAAATGTAATGCCTAACAAGTCAGAATAATATTAGGCACGAGGCCAAGTCTCAACACAATATCAAAATGGCTAAAAGCCATAAAATCACAGAATGGCATAATGCCATGTGCAGTACTGCTAACCGAACCCTATTGGCATGCCAAACTATCAAAACCAATATTGTTAGGTATATTAGGGCATTTGATACTTTTGAATTCTTCAAATTTTGAATTTCAAGTTTTTGTGTCACTATTCACCTCATTGGTCAACAAAAATGTTGACTTTTTGATAGAAAATAGGTACATTGGTTTTGACACTCCCAACATACCACATTTTTCATTCAAAACTTGTTGGCATTAAGCATTAATACCATTTCTAAGTTTAAACCAAGGGAAGCAGAATTTTCAGTTTTTGTAACCCAACTTTACTGTTCCATTGGTGACTGTTACAGTGAAAATTTGAGGAAATGGTAAACATGAAAGTTGTTCCTTATTTTGTCTAGTTGAATTTATTTTTTTGAATCACTCAATTTGGAGTTTTGTAGCTCAAGATATGGTCCAAAAACCACAGCTGGCCGGATTGCAAACTGCAGAATTTACCAAATCTACAGTACAATGAACAGTGCCTTGTTGGATAGGTTATGGTCATAATTTGGGGTAAGTTTCTTCATGAAAGTTGTTTGTCTATGTCTTAACTTGTTGCTGTAAAAATTTCAGGTCAATTGACCCATTCTACAGTGAGTTATGGCCAAATAAACAGTTATTGTTCATTTGGTCATAACTCACTGTAGAATGGGTCAATTGACCTGAAATTTTTACAGCAATAAGTTAAGACATAGACAAACAACTTTCATGAAGAAACCTATCCCAAATTATGACCATAACTTGTTGCTGTAAAAATTTCAGGTCAATTGACCCATTCTACGGTGAGTTATGGAGTTATTGTTCATTTGGTCATTCTGCAGAACCTGTTTGCAGGGGATCCAGATTGGGGCCAATTTTTGGTCCACTTGCTTTGGTCTTTTGGACATGGTTTCTTCAGCAAAATTGTGCCATTATAAGTCTAGTTTCATGTCCAATTGGCCAAACACCAATTGGACCTACACAGCCAAAGTTATGGCTGTCTAAGTGGTTGGAATCACACCACCTCACTGCACTCACTAGGAAGCATACACATTTCACTTTGCCATGCTATATTTCAGTCCAAATTATAGTCAACTTACCCCAAATGGTCACTAATTGACCACTAGAATTTTCTTTAACAATTTCATAAGCCAAGTCCACATTTTACTCCTAAACCCTAGCTTCCCATTATGATTCACACAAGATGCCTTAATTTGCTAACTCATTCACTAACCACATACATACATGCTTTAAACATGATCTCTAGTCCACTTTAAATCCATCAAAACAGTCAACCCTATCCCTTCCTTAGGGCTGCCGAAATTCATGGTGGACATACACATAATTTTTATTCATTTAAGTTACAAATTCTTACTTAATTCAAGTCACTAACATGGAAATAAAGAATTTAAGGTATATATGTGTACTAACCTCTTGTAGGGCAGATTTTTCCCAAGCTTAAACTTCACTTCCTTTCCTTTTCTTGGCTGCCAAAAGGTTATGCAAGGTGCAAGGATCAATTTTAGTAAAAGGAGTGGGAGGAATTATGGTGAAAGGAGGAGAGAAATTGAGCTTGTTGAAGGTGTTAATGGAGGTTTGGTGCTAGGGCATGGTTCGGCTGGTTTTGGGGAGGATGAAGGTGGCTGTTGGCTTTTTAATTCTTTGGTCTTTATTTGTCTCTTTTATTAGTTAATTAGATAGTTGTTTAAATTTGATTGGTGGTAGCCTTTAAATGACATCATAAAGATGTCATAATTTGCTTTATTTTGATTTTTCTTTTCTTTTCATCTCTACTCATTTTCAATTTAATTTTTAGTAATGTTTATTCATATTTTATGTTATAATAATTATTTACTTAACTGGACAAGTCGGCCAAAATCGTCTCTGAAGGCGAAATGACCAAAATGCCCTCCGTTTGGCTTAACGGGTTAAAATTGTCTGTACCGATTGAAAAATTTTTCTAAATATTTTCTTGACATTCTAATGCCATAGGAACCTCAATGACCCTTTTCTGGAGTCCCAAAAATTATTTTATGAATTTTTCCCCGGGTCTAGGGCTCCTAGTTGCGAGCACCGCAACTTCCCTCTGGGTTACCCATCGCTTGGGCACCGGCTCATTTAACTTGGTTGTATTTTATTTTTAAAATTTTTCCTAAATTTTTCTTATTAATATTTGAGTTAATTATGGTTCCTCACTTTAGTTTAAATATTTTTCCGAACGTTCTAACTGTCCGGACCGACACCGGTCACCGAAACAGTAGAATGTACGGAGTTGCTACTTGGAGGGTGTTACATTCTACCTCTTCCCCTTGGTGCCTGGAGTATGCCCTGGCTGGTGTATTACTCTGTTCGGGTTGATTCATTGTGCTATGATTACCAGTAGCACTGCCTATATCTCTAACTCTACCCCTATTAACTATTTGTGGACCTCTGAGGGTAGAATCTTGGACTGACCTCTTTGGTGTAGTACGTGGTCTAGATCGATGTGCTCTAGTACAATCCCCAGCAAAATGTCCAAGCTCGCCACAATTATAACAGACTCCCATGGCCTTATAGCAGTTACCCCCATGTAACTTACCAGAAACATTACAAATACGAATTGGGTAGGAACTTCGGGTTGTTCGACGACTAGATCTTGGTGGCTTCTGCCCTGAAGATCCGCCTCTATCATATCCATAAACACTCGACTCCCCAGTGCTCTTCCTCTTTCCCAAGTTACTATTTGAACCTTGACCAGTTAGTTCCCCACTTTTTCCTTTTTCATGTGGTCCTTGTGGGGGTTGGGTTCGAGCAGATATGTAGTCGGCCAACTGTTGAAAATATGTTGCTAACTACCGAGCCATTTGTGTAAAAATCTGCATAGGCGGGATTGGAGCAATTGGATTTCTGACATTCTGAGAAGTTAGGGCCTCCTCTTGTGTCCTAACTATAGCCAATTGTTCTACTGTCTATTCTCCCTCTTCCATTCTGTTAACAAAATCTTCTATTCCCGGAACAACCTACACAAGGAGATTTCTGCTCATTAGTTCATATTTATGATGTAAATATACTATATGTATCAAACATGTGAGCAGTTGTACTTATCAATGAAATATTTCAAATTCATAGTCAAAACTCATTTCAAAATCTTGCTCTGATACCACTCAAACATGTCACACTTTACCCCTCTGTAAGATATGACATGATCCCGTAATATACCTAATAAATTACCTAACTTCGCCTACCGATAACTTATTAAATATACTACAAGGGATTTTAACAAAATAAATGCATTTTTAATTTGGCGTGGTGAGAAAATTTTTCCTTGAGTGTTTTCAACTCAATTATGTGTTATAAATTTTATTTAGGGTTAATTAGGCATTTTTAAAATTTTACAGAAAATTCGCGTGGTTACGGCTAAAATTGGATAAAAATAATTCTTCAATGTACCTGTAAAAGCAATTTACAAAAATTTTCCCAATCCAATTTCAATCAACTCACAAATTATTTTCCCTCAATCAAATTCAGTTCATCACAATTCATTTTCAACAAAACTATTCATAAAGGAAATAATTCATTAATTACAAAATTTAGAAAGAAATCTAAGTACTGCATTCATTGGGGTAATAAAATTTAATTCACAAAAATGTACTTATAAATAAAATTTCCAAATAATATTACAAGGATTTGTATTTGATTAAATACCAAAATAATATTACAAGAGTTTTTGTACACTGCTCAAACGTGCTTACATACATATAATTACGTGATTACATCACAAACTAATGCATACGGGTATGCATACAATATACTTAAAATTTATCTTGAGTTTGTCTTTAATTCGTAGCTCCCAGTGATCTCACTCAGCTGCTCTATCTTTTCTTTCACCTGCAACAGCATACAAAACTATTGCTGAACGATGAGCTCAGTGGTGTACAACTATAATTTAAAATGTAATATATTATGTCTTGACAAAATCATAACAAAGAATTTAGAAATTTTTAATTTCATCATATCTCACAAAGTCAAAATCAATGCTTCCTATAATGTAAAGCATTTATTTAAATACCATTTATCAATAATTACAATTTTTCAAATCATAAGTGAATATTAAAACATTCCCATCAGTCTATGGAAATAGATATTGAATTTCATTAAATAGGAAAAAGCATCAAAATATAAACCAACTAAAATAAATAATTTCTTTTAAATCTTTTGTGCATAAAATATCATTTGGAAGCACAATTACTCACCATCTCAATGCAAGACTAATCTGTAAGGGCCATCATCGGGATGATTCTCACTCCCAATGGTAGGGGAGATCGAATCGTGCACATTCCATCCATCACACCATATCAATTTAATTTTCGAAAGGGCCATCTTCATCATTGATCTAATCTCTTATATAAGGAAGATCACATTAATGTGCACATACCATGGTAATCAAAACAATACTAACTCCAGTGTCTCCTCAACAAATGAGGAATGGGTAATAACCATGTCGAGCATTAATAGTGAGATATAAAATAACACCATAAATTTCATTGCCTTTTTGGTGAGCATAAAATCACAATACCAATAAATTTTAATGCCAATTCCGATAACCAATATTTTCCATGCCCATCACAATTCAAAACATAATTTTTCCATTTCCCATGTAAACCATATTTCAATCGAAATTTCTCAAATCCAATTCATTTAACCCACAACAATATTCAATAATTGTAGAAATAAAATCATAACTTGATAAACATAATTCACAAAGAATTCAAATCATTTGACCATTCAAATTATGTAAAACATTTGTAAATTAAAAACTAGTTGTGCACAAACCTCTTTTGTTGACTTGATCTAATCCAATTTCCTTTGTTCCTTCGAAGACCTCTTTCCAACTGAAACACATAATTTTAAAGTGTTTCAGTATTCATTCAAACCGCTTCTAATAATTAATTTCCAATAATTTCATTTTGCATACTAATTTTACCTATTAGGTCTTATAAATTGAATACTTTAGTGAGGGTTATGGAGTTACTATTCATTTGACCAATTAGTCAAAATATTGACTTTTCCATACTTACTAAATATAGTGACTCTAATTTCACTCACATACCACATTTTGGGTCTTAATTTTATTGGCATTAGTTGCCAATGGAAATTTCAAACTCCCTAAGTGACATTCCAAAATTTCAGTTTTAGTTACCTAAGTTTACTGTTCCACTGACCATATCTACAATGAAAATTTAGCTACACTTCCTTCATCAAAGTTGGTCCCTAATGTCTTAGCTTTAATTCCCTTTTCGAATCACTCCATTTGGAGTTTTGTAGCTCAAGTTATGCTAATTCTAATGTGGCTAGCCAGCTTAGGTCCAACCTAGAATTCTAGGCACAATTCTGGTTCTGGCAGTTTTGAGCAACCAACTTTGGTTGGCAATTTGACTTGCTTATGGTCAGAATTTGGGTTTGTGTTCTTCATAAAAGTTGTTATGATATGTCTAAGCTTTTCCTTGGTATAAAATTCAAATCATTTGGACCTTTCTACACCAAGTTATGACCATTTGAATAAGTACTATTCATATGATCAATTATGTACAGTGGCAGTGTACCAAATTCGGATTCAACCTAATTTTTCACCAACTTATATTCAGTTTTAGGGCAAGATTTCTCCATGAAAATTATAGCTTTAGGTCTTAATCTTCATCTCCAATTGGCCTCATACCAATTGGAGCAATCAATTTCCAGTTATACCTATTTGAATGGGCAAGGTTCAAGCTGTCCAGAATTGGACATCACACATTCACAATCCCATTTCAATTTTAGCCATTCACTAACACTCTAAATCACACTAATTGACCATTTTATTGACATAATCCATAAAATTTAAACACACAAATCATCTCTACTACTTCAATTAAGCTAATTTACACCTTTAATTTAATCAAAATCCATCAAACCCTACTCATCCATAAGCTAGCTGATATTCATGGAGTTATAGATGTGCATGATCTTTCATGTTTTCCATGCAATTCACACTTATTCAACCTCATCTCCATACATAATACTCAATTTAAAAGAGAAAAATGGACTTACCTTAATTTGTGAATTTTCACTTCTCCAATTCTCCTTTCTTTCTTCTTCTTTTTGTTGCCAATGGCTCTACCAAGGTTCAAAAGCAAAGTTTACTTAAACAAACCTTAGGGAAATTATGGCTAGATTAGGGTTTACAAGAGCTTCATGTGTGCTTTCATGGTGGAAGAAATGAGAAAGAAAAGAGAGAGAGTGGGGTGGCATATCAAGAGGAAGAAGACCCAAAATTTCTTTTAATTTTTTGTCTTATTTTACAATATTGATCCCGAATTTTTTGATTTAAAAATTATAAATTTTTATTGCATCATGCTTGCTTAAGCATGATGTCATAATTCACCTTTTTGAATTTCTTCCTTTTTCCTTTCCTTTTTCAACTCTTTATGTTTTTAATTAATTTTCACAATTTTAATTTCTCAAGTTTTAATGGACATTTAGGCCAAAAGTCACCTCTAAGGGTGAATTGACCAAATTACCCCTTACTGGTCTAATCCATTTTTCCAGTAACATTTAATTACTTCTGAAATCCTGGTTTAATTATTTGAGCAGATTCTTGGCTCTTTTCTAGGGTTTTCATTATACCCTTAGCTTCATAATAATTCTTAGGCCTAGGGTACCACAAAGTACCACTCGAATATAGGACAGCGACTGACCTCGTAGTCATTTTCTGGTTCGGTCACCCATAGCTGTGGCATCGGCTCATTTAACTCATCATGCTTTATTTTCTTTATTTCCATTTCATCTTCATGTAATGGCTATTAATTTTCATTCATGACTTTTCTAGGTGACTTAAATATGGTTTTAAGCCCCTTGACTATCTAGACTGACTCTGGTCACCAAAACAGTAGACTGTATGAAACTACCTACTTTGAGGGTGTTACAGAGCTTGCTTGTTGTGCAATATGGTTTTCCAGCATTCTATTATGTGTTTGCATTTGTTCTAGCCTTGCTTTTATCTCTCTTATCTCTTCATCATGCTTAGTTTGATTGGTAAGAATTTGTTGAAGTAATGCTCTTATGGTAGAACCTTGCTCTTGCTATTTAAGTGGAGGTGCAGGATTTGTATTCTTCTGCTGAAGATTAGGCAATGGTTGCCTATTCTGCTGATAAGAATTTTCTTGCTGTTGTGGCTGAAAATTCTAATTTGGAACTTTGTTTTGCTAATTTCCTCATGAAAAATTGGGGTGATTCCTCTAGGCTGGATTATATGTTTGTGAATAAGGATTGCCCATCTACTTATTTCCATAGTTTCCAACATAGGTAGCCTACTCACTGTAATCTACTCCACAGCTCATTGTTCCTTCTACGTAAGTAACTTGTTGAGAACTTCCAAAAGATGATGAATTGAATAGCATACTTAGATCTTTCATCTTCTTTGCCAACATGTTTGTGAGTGCATAAAATTTGACATTGATCATGTTGAATGAATCAAGATCATACATCCCAACTACTTGCTTTTTTTGAGTTGGAGCTGGCCCTCTTGGACTACTCCAAAGATGAGTGTTCTTTGCAATTTTCTCCAAAAGCTCATAAGCTTCATCTTCATGCTTCATGATGAACTCTCCTCCAATTTGAGCATCAATAATCCCTCTAATAACAGGAGTAACATTTGTATAAAAATTCTGATTTATCATCCATTTTGGAATGGCATGATGTGGACATTGTCTTTTTAACTCCTTCCATCTCATCCATGACTCATAAAGGGTCTCATCTTCTCTTGGCCTAAAAGTTGTCATTTGATTCTTCAATTCTTGAGTTTTTCCATGTGGAAAGTACTATGCAAGAATTGCATCTATAAGCTACTCCCAGTTTGTGATTAAATTGTGAGGTAGAGAATCAAGCCAATCTATTGCTCTATCCTTCAAGGACAATGGAAACAATTTCAGCCTTGTTGCATCATCAGACACTCCTGGTTATTTTTGCATATCACAGATCATAGCAAATTTCTTAAGATGGGTATGAAGATTTTCTGAACAATGGCCTCCAAACTGAGAATTCTAAATCATTTGAAGTACCCCAAAATCTATCTTATAGCTATTTGCATCAACCCTTGGTGTTGCAATACTCTCTCTCAAGTCATCAAAATGAGGGAATGCATGATCCATCATACTTTCCCTAGGCACATTAGCATTTACAACTTCTTCCCCACAAGTTCCATTCTCATTGTTCTGATTATTTACACTATTACAACCGCCAATTCTAACTTTTTCTTCAACCATTTCTGATTCAATTTCAGCTGCTCTCAAAGCTTTTTTCTTCTTCTAGTTTCTTTCTTGTTGGCTCTACAAAACTTCTCAGTTTCAGGATTAAACAATAGAAATGTATCACCTGTGCTTTTGGCTCTTCCCATAAAAGATAAAAAATTACCTAAAAAGAACAAACAAACTCAAAGTGAAAAGACAATAAAATAAAAACTATAAATAACTAAAATAATTAAGAATTCAATCTTAAACAAACAACTCCCTGGCAATGGTATTAAAAATTTGATGTGGCGCAACTGCCAGTACATAAGTCGTTCAAATAGTATAGATAAATATATCGTTCCTCGAAGAGTTATGTTAAGAATTGAATTTTTGATATAAAAGTATACTAATCTAAACTAAATTTAGACTAAAAATTAATTAAATGAAGAGTTAGGGAATTGAAGGGTATAATTGTAAATTCAATAAGGGAAATGCTTAAATAGAAAATTTCACTAAAATTATAAAAAATAAATTGTGCTAAATACAATATGGCAAGAATTAAAGATATCAAACAATTAAAATCAATTAACAATCAACAATAATAAAAGAGTGATTTCAGAGTTTAGGAGTTCATATTTAAGCTATTTTGAGATCTTGATTGGTTAGCCAAATATGTGAAATTATGTGTTTCAAGGAGATTGATTCTCAAATCCCTTGAATACTCTTTCTAGTGAAACAAAGAGTACCTTAATTAAATTAATCATACTTTCGTGGATTTAAAATTAAGTAAGACCTATTAGGTTCTTTAATCAATCTATTTTACCCTCTTAATTCCTTAGTCTATTTCTAGATCTAAGTTAATTAAGTTCAATTTCTTGATTATCTATCATTGGGTTTTCTCCTTTCGGTGCTTCAACCAAGGAATGAGAAAATAACTTAGTGGGATCCTACACTAAGCATGTTATTAGGCACACAAGAAATCGATAAAACATCATAATAATCAAAAAATTTGGATTACCAGCTCAAATCCACAAAATATCTTAAATATTATATACTCAACTCCATTATCTAAAAAGAACTACTCACTACTCATGTTTGATACAATGATTCTAGCAAAATAAGGAAATAAAAGATGAAAAGAAAATTAAAATTGAAGAAACCCGATAAAAGAAGTGTAGAAAATGGTGGAGAAGAAGAAGAATTAGAGCTTAAGATAGAAATAATGAGATTGGCAGCTCCTTTGTCTCCTACTCTCTCCCTCTTTCTTCTTACAGCAAAAATGAGATAATAATGCTTTTATATCCTCTGACATAAACTCTAAAATTGACTAAAAATGGTTTAAGGCAAGGTCATACATGTGTGATAAAATCTTGCCTCTTCAGGCAATTAATGAGGAATTGCATAGCTAGAATTGTGCCCATGCAACATCTTATGCAAAGCCAGAATTGGAAAAAATGAGGAAAGACAGGTTCTGCATGGCCATGTACTCCCTATGCATGTTTTAGTAAGCTTCAGAGAGTTTTTATGAAGTTACATAAGCATTTGCATAAGCTATGCGGAAGGTCATGCACATTTTGGCAAGATGAGGAGATTTTCTAGTCAGTTGCATAAGCTATTGCATAACCTATGCATGAGACCATTTGGGTTTCAGCAAGCTTGAGTTCATCCTCCGTGGAGGTGCATAAGCTATGCAGGAAGCTACGCATATTTTGGCTGAATTGTAATACCTCTCCAGTCTCTTACATAAAATGGTGCATAGCCTATGCACTAGGCTATGCAACTTTTTGCAACTTATGAATTTCTTTGATTTTCTGGGAGCAAGCTACATAAGCTATGTAGCTTCTTATGCAACTTTCTGCAGCCTTCAAAAATCTTCAATTCTAGGCTTTAATTTTCACACTTTTAGACTTGAACTTCACTCTTTACTTGCAAAATTATCTTTTAGTCCCTCCAAACATCATTTTATCTATAAAACAAAAACAAAATTATTAATTAATCCAAAAATTGATAATTATGTAAAATGAAGTAAATAACTAATAAATTTTACTAATAAATCGATAAAATGACTATGAAAGTTAACCTAAATGACTATATGAAATGCATATATCATTTCATCACCAACACTGTACATAAATAAAAGCTAAAATAGAATACTTAAGATGTGAAGCATGACCATTTAT